>NW_027650130.1:0-163211 GCF_965287045.1 Carcharhinus amblyrhynchos
TCTGCCCCTCTGTTTCCAGACTCCTGTTTCTGCCCCTCTGTTTCCAGCCTCCTGTTTCTCCCCCTCTGTTTCCAGACTCCTGTTTCTCCCCCTCTGTTTCCAGCCTCCTGTTTATGCCCCTCAGTTTCCAACCTCCTGTTTCTCGCCCTC
The DNA here is from genome assembly GCF_965287045.1 of Carcharhinus amblyrhynchos. Taxonomy (NCBI): domain Eukaryota; kingdom Metazoa; phylum Chordata; class Chondrichthyes; order Carcharhiniformes; family Carcharhinidae; genus Carcharhinus; species Carcharhinus amblyrhynchos. Next base: position 151 of record NW_027650130.1, read on the forward strand.
TGTTTCCAGACTCCTGTTTCTCCCCCTCTGTTTCCAGACTCCTGTTTCTGCCCCTCTGTTTCCAGACTCCTGTTTCTGCCCCTCTGTTTCCAGACTTGTGTTTCTCCCCCTCTGTTTCCAGACTCCTGTTTCTCCCCCTCTGTTTCCAGACTCCTGTTTCTCCCCCTCTGTTTCCAGACTCCTGTTTCTGCCCCTCTGTTTCCAGACTCCTGTTTCTCAACATCTGTTTCCAGACTCCTGTTTCTCCCCCTCTGTTTACAGACTCCTGTTTCTGCCCCTCTGTTTCCAGACTCCTGTTTCTCACCCTGAGTTTCCAGACTCCTGTTTCTCCCCCTCTGTTTCCAGACTCCTGTTTCTCACCCTCTGTTCCCAGCCTCCTGTTTCTTCCCCTCTGTTTCCAGACTCCTGTTTCTGCCCCTCTGTTTCCAGCGTCCTGATTCTGCCCCTCTGTTTCCAGACTCCTGTTTCTCACCCTCTGTTTCCAGACTCCTGTTCCTCCCCCTCTGTTTCCAGACTCCTGTTTCTCCCCCTCTGCTTCCAGACTCCTGATTCTCACCCTCTGTTTCCAGACTCCTGTTTCTCCCCCTCTGCTTCCAGACTCCTGTTTCTCCCCCTCTGTTTCCAGACTCCTGTTTCTGCCCCTCTGTTTCCAGGCTCCTGTTTCTGCCCCTCTGTTTCCAGACTCCTGTTTCTGCCCCTCTGTTTCCAGCCTCCTGTTTCTCCCCCTCTGTTTCCAGACTCCTGTTTCTCCTCCTCTGTTTCCAGCCTCCTGTTTCTGCCCCACAGTTTCCAACCTCCTGTTTCTCACCCGCTGTTTCCAGACTCCTGTTTCTCCCCCTCTGTTTCCAGCCTCTTGTTTCTGCCCCTCTGTTTCCAGACTCCCGTTTCTCACACTCTGTTTCCAGACTCCTGTTTCTCCCCCTCTGTTTCCAGACTCCTGTTTCTGCCCCTCTGTTTCCAGACTCCTGTTTCTCCCCCTCTGTTTCCAGACTCCTGTTTCTCGCCCTCTGTTTCCAGACTCCTGTTTCTCACAATCTGTTTCCAGACTCCTGTTTCTGCCCCTCTGTTTCCAGGCTGCTGTTTCTGCCCCTCTGTTTGCAGACTCCTGTTTCTGCCCCTCTGTTTCCAGCCTCCTGTTTCTCCCCCTCTGTTTCCAGACTCCTGTTTCTCCCCCTCTGTTTACAGCCTCCTGTTTCTCCCCCTCAGTTTCCAGACTCCTATTTCTCCCCCTCTGTTTCCAGACTCCTGTTTCTCCCCCTCTGTTTCCAGACTCCTGTTTCTGCCCCTCTGTTTCCAGACTCCTGTTTCTGCCCCTCTGTTTCCAGCCTCCTGTTTCTCCCCCTCTGTTTCCAGACTCCTGTTTCTCCCCCTCTGTTTCCAGCCTCCTGTTTCTGCCCCTCAGTTTCCAACCTCCTGTTTCTCGCCCTCTGTTTCCAGACACCTGTTTCTCCCCCTCTGTTTCCAGACTCCTGTTTCTCCCCCTGTGTTTCCAGACTCCTGTTTCTCCAACTCTGTTTCCAGACTCCTGTTTCTGCCCCTCTGTTTCCAGACTCCTGTTTCTGCCCCTCTGTTTCCAGCCTCCTGTTTCTCCCCCTCTGTTTCCAGACTCCTGTTTCTGCCCTCAGTTTCCAACCTCCTGTTTCTCGCCCTCTGTTTCCATACTCCTGTTTCTCCCCCTCTGTTTCCAGCCTCCTGTTTCTGCCCCTCTCTTTCCAGACTCCTGTTTCTCACCCTCTGTTTCCAGACTCCTGTTTCTCCCCCCCTGCTTCCATACTCCTCTTTCTGCCCCTCTGTTTCCAGACTTCTGATTCTCCCCCTCTGTTTCCAGATTCCTGTATCTCCCCCTCTGTTTCCAGACTCCTGTTTCTCCCCTTCTGTTTCCAGACTCCTGTTTCTGCCCCTCTGTTTCCAGACTCCTCTTTCTCACCATCTGTTTCCAGACTCCTGTTTCTCCCCCTCTGTTTCCAGACTCCTGTTTCTGCCCCTCTTTTTCCAGACTCCTGTTTCTCACCCTGAGTTTCCAGACTCCTGTTTCTCCCCCTCTGTTTCCAGCCTCCTGTTTCCCACCCTCTGTTTCCAGCCTCCTGTTTCTTCACCTCTGTTTTCAGACTCCTGTTTCTGACCCTCTGTTTCCAGCCTACTGATTCTGCCCCTCTGTTTCCAGACTCCTGTTTCTCACCCTCTGTTTCCAGACTCCTGTTTCTCCCCCTCTGTTTCCAGACTCCTGTTTCTCCCCCTCTGCTTCCAGACTCCTGATTCTCACCCTCTGTTTCCAGACTCCTGTTTCTCCCCCTCTCTTTCCAGACTCCTGTTTCTCCCCCTCTGTTTCCAGACTCCTGTTTCCGCCCCTCTGTTTCCAGGCTCCTGTTTCTGCCCCTCTGTTTCCAGACTCCTGTTTCTGCCCCTCTGTTTCCAGCCTCCTGTTTCTCCCCCTCTGTTTCCAGCCTCCTGTTTCTGCCCCTCAGTTTCCAACCTCCTGTTTCTCGCCCTCTGTTTCCAGACTCCTGTTTCTCCCCCTCTGTTTCCAGACTCCTGTTTCTGCCCCTCTGTTTCCTGACTCCTGTTTCTGCCTCTCTGTTTCCAGACTCCTGTTTCTGCCCCTCTGTTTCCAGACTCCTGTTTCTGCCCCTCTGTTTCCAGGCTCCTGTTTCTGCCCCTCGGTTTCCAGACTCCTGTTTCTGCCCCTCTGTTTCCAGACTCCTGTTTCTCCCTCTCTGTTTCCAGCCTCCTGTTTCTGCCCCTCTGTTTCCAGACTCCTGTTTCTGCCCCTCTGTTTCCAGCCTCCTGTTTCTCCCCCTCTGTTTCCAGACTCCTGTTTCTCCCCCTCTGTTTCCAGCCTCCTGTTTATGCCCCTCAGTTTCCAACCTCCTGTTTCTCGCCCTCTGTTTCCAGACTCCTGTTTCTCCCCCTCTGTTTCCAGACTCCTGTTTCTGCCCCTCTGTTTCCAGACTCCTGTTTCTGCCCCTCTGTTTCCAGACTTGTGTTTCTCCCCCTCTGTTTCCAGACTCCTGTTTCTCCCCCTCTGTTTCCAGACTCCTGTTTCTCCCCCTCTGTTTCCAGACTCCTGTTTCTGCCCCTCTGTTTCCAGACTCCTGTTTCTCAACATCTGTTTCCAGACTCCTGTTTCTCCCCCTCTGTTTACAGACTCCTGTTTCTGCCCCTCTGTTTCCAGACTCCTGTTTCTCACCCTGAGTTTCCAGACTCCTGTTTCTCCCCCTCTGTTTCCAGACTCCTGTTTCTCACCCTCTGTTCCCAGCCTCCTGTTTCTTCCCCTCTGTTTCCAGACTCCTGTTTCTGCCCCTCTGTTTCCAGCCTACTGATTCTGCCCCTCTGTTTCCAGACTCCTGTTTCTCACCCTCTGTTTCCAGACTCCTGTTCCTCCCCCTCTGTTTCCAGACTCCTGTTTCTCCCCCTCTGCTTCCAGACTCCTGATTCTCACCCTCTGTTTCCAGACTCCTGTTTCTCCCCCTCTGCTTCCAGACTCCTGTTTCTCCCCCTCTGTTTCCAGACTCCTGTTTCTGCCCCTCTGTTTCCAGGCTCCTGTTTCTGCCCCTCTGTTTCCAGACTCCTGTTTCTGCCCCTCTGTTTCCAGCCTCCTGTTTCTCCCCCTCTGTTTCCAGACTCCTGTTTCTCCTCCTCTGTTTCCAGCCTCCTGTTTCTGCCCCACAGTTTCCAACCTCCTGTTTCTCACCCTCTGTTTCCAGACTCCTGTTTCTCCCCCTCTGTTTCCAGCCTCTTGTTTCTGCCCCTCTGTTTCCAGACTCCCGTTTCTCACACTCTGTTTCCAGACTCCTGTTTCTCCCCCTCTGTTTCCAGACTCCTGTTTCTGCCCCTCTGTTTCCAGACTCCTGTTTCTCCCCCTCTGTTTCCAGACTCCTGTTTCTCGCCCTCTGTTTCCAGACTCCTGTTTCTCACAATCTGTTTCCAGACTCCTGTTTCTCCCCCTCTGTTTCCAGACTCCTGTTTCTGCCCCTCTGTTTCCAGACTCCTGTTTCTCACCCTGAGTTTCCAGACTCCTGTTTCTCCCCCTCTGTTTCCAGCCTCCTGTTTCTCCCCCTCTGTTTCCTGACTCCTGTTTCTGCCCCTCTTTTTCCAGACTCCTGTTTCTGCCTCTCTGTTTCCAGACTCCTGTTTCTACCCCTCTGTTTCCAGTCTCCTGTTTCTGCCCCTCTGTTTGCAGGCTCCTGTTTCTGCCCCTCTGTTTCCAGACTCCTGTTTCTGCCCCTCTGTTTCCAGCCTCCTGTTTCTCCCCCTCTCTTTCCAGACTCCTGTTTCTCCCCCTCTGTTTCCAGCCTCCTGCTTCTGCCCCTCAGTTACCAACCTCCTGTTTCTCGCACTCTGTTTCCAGACTCCTGTTTCTCCCCCTCTGTTTCCAGACTCCTGTTTCTGCCCCTCTGTTTCCAGACTCCTGATTCTGCCCCTCTGTTTCCAGACTCCTGTTTCTCACCCTCTGTTTCCAGACTCCTGTTTCTCCCCCTCTGTTTCCAGACTCCTGTTTCTCCCCCTCTGTTTCCAGACTCCTGTTTCTGCCCCTCTGTTTCCAGGCTCCTGTTTCTGCCCCTCTTTTTCCAGACTCCTGTTTCTGCCCCTCTGTTTCCAGCCTCCTGTTTCTCCCCCTCTGTTTCCAGACTCCTGTTTCTCCCCCTCTGTTTCCAGACTCCTGTTTCTGCCCTCAGTTTCCAACCTCCTGTTTCTCGCCCTCTGTTTCCATACTCCTGTTTCTCCCCCTCTGTTTCCAGCCTCCTGTTTCTGCCCCTCTGTTTCCAGACTCCTGTTTCTCACCCTCTGTTTCCAGACTCCTGTTTCTCCCCCCCTGTTTCCAGACTCCTGTTTCTGCCCCTCTGTTTCCAGACTCCTGTTTCTCCCCCTCTGTTTCCAGACTCCTGTTTCTCCCCCTCTGTTTCCAGACTCCTGTTTCTCCCCCTCTGTTTCCAGACTCCTGTTTCTGCCCCTCTGTTTCCAGACTCCTGTTTCTCACCACCTGTTTCCAGACTCCTGTTTCTCCCCCTCTGTTTCCAGACTCCTCTTTCTGCCCCTCTGTTTCCAGACTTCTGATTCTCCCCCTCTGTTTCCAGATTCCTGTATCTCCCCCTCTGTTTCCAGACTCCTGTTTCTCCCCTTCTGTTTCCAGACTCCTGTTTCTGCCCCTCTGTTTCCAGACTCCTCTTTCTCACCATCTGTTTCCAGACTCCTGTTTCTCCCCCTCTGTTTCCAGACTCCTGTTTCTGCCCCTCTTTTTCCAGACTCCTGTTTCTCACCCTGAGTTTCCAGACTCCTGTTTCTCCCCCTCTGTTTCCAGCCTCCTGTTTCTCACCCTCTGTTTCCAGCCTCCTGTTTCTTCACCTCTGTTTTCAGACTCCTGTTTCTGTCCCTCTGTTTCCAGCCTACTGATTCTGCCCCTCTGTTTCCAGACTCCTCTTTCTCACCCTCTGTTTCCAGACTCCTGTTTCTCCCCCTCTGTTTCCAGACTCCTGTTTTTCCCCCTCTGCTTCCAGACTCCTGATTCTCACCCTCTGTTTCCAGACTCCTGTTTCTCCCCCTCTCTTTCCAGACTCCTGTTTCTCCCCCTCTGTTTCCAGACTCCTGTTTCTCCCCCTCTGTTTCCAGACTCCTGTTTCTCCCCCTCTGTTTCCAGACTCCTGTTTCTGCCCCTCTGTTTCCAGGCTGCTGTTTCTGCCCCTCTGTTTGCAGACTCCTGTTTCTGCCCCTCTGTTTCCAGCCTCCTGTTTCTCCCCCTCTGTTTCCAGACTCCTGTTTCTCCCCCTCTGTTTCCAGCCTCCTGTTTCTCCCCCTCAGTTTCCAGACTCCTGTTTCTCCCCCTCTGTTTCCAGACTCCTGTTTCTCCCCCTCTGTTTCCAGACTCCTGTTTCTGCCCCTCTGTTTCCAGACTCCTGTTTCTGCCCCTCTGTTTCCAGCCTCCTGTTTCTCCCCCTCTGTTTCCAGACTCCTGTTTCTCCCCCTCTGTTTCCAGCCTCCTGTTTCTGCCCCTCAGTTTCCAACCTCCTGTTTCTCGCCCTCTGTTTCCAGACACCTGTTTCTCCCCCTCTGTTTCCAGACTCCTGTTTCTCCCCCTGTGTTTCCAGACTCCTGTTTCTCCCTCTCTGTTTCCAGACTCCTGTTTCTGCCCCTCTGTTTCCAGACTCCTGTTTCTGCCCCTCTGTTTCCAGCCTCCTGTTTCTCCCCCTCTGTTTCCAGACTCCTGTTTCTCCCCCTCTGTTTCCAGACTCCTGTTTCTGCCCTCAGTTTCCCACCTCCTGTTTCTCGCCCTCTGTTTCCATACTCCTGTTTCTCCCCCTCTGTTTCCAGCCTCCTGTTTCTGCCCCTCTGTTTCCAGACTCCTGTTTCTCACCCTCTGTTTCCAGACTCCTGTTTCTCCCCCCCTGTTTCCAGACTCCTGTTTCTGCCCCTCTGTTTCCAGACTCCTGTTTCTCCCCCTCTGTTTCCAGACTCCTGTTTCTCCCCCTCTGTTTCCAGACTCCTGTTTCTCCCCCTCTGTTTCCAGACTCCTGTTTCTGCCCCTCTGTTTCCAGACTCCTGATTCTCACCATCTGTTTCCAGACTCCTGTTTCTCCCCCTCTGTTTCCAGACTCCTCTTTCTGCCCCTCTGTTTCCAGACTTCTGATTCTCCCCCTCTGTTTCCAGATTCATGTATCTCCCCCTCTGTTTCCAGACTCCTGTTTCTCCCCTTCTGTTTCCAGACTCCTGTTTCTGCCCCTCTGTTTCCAGACTCCTCTTTCTCACCATCTGTTTCCAGACTCCTGTTTCTCCCCCTCTGTTTCCAGACTCCTGTTTCTGCCCCTCTTTTTCCAGACTCCTGTTTCTCACCCTGAGTTTCCAGACTCCTGTTTCTCCCCCTCTGTTTCCAGCCTCCTGTTTCCCACCCTCTGTTTCCAGCCTCCTGTTTCTTCACCTCTGTTTTCAGACTCCTGTTTCTGTCCCTCTGTTTCCAGCCTACTGATTCTGCTCCTCTGTTTCCAGACTCCTCTTTCTCACCATCTGTTTCCAGACTCCTGTTTCTCCCCCTCTGTTTCCAGACTCCTGTTTCTCACCCTCTGTTTCCAGACTCCTGTTTCTCCCCCTCTGTTTCCAGACTCCTGTTTCTCCCCCTCTGCTTCCAGACTCCTGATTCTCACCCTCTGTTTCCAGACTCCTGTTTCTCCCCCTCTCTTTCCAGACTCCTGTTTCTCCCCCTCTGTTTCCAGACTCCTGTTTCCGCCCCTCTGCTTCCAGGCTCCTGTTTCTGCCCCTCTGTTTCCAGACTCCTGTTTCTGCCCCTCTGTTTCCAGCCTCCTGTTTCTCCCCCTCTGTTTCCAGACTCCTGTTTCTCCCTCTCTGTTTCCAGCCTCCTGTTTCTGCCCCTCAGTTTCCAACCTCCTGTTTCTCGCCCTCTGTTTCCAGACTCCTGTTTCTCCCCCTCTGTTTCCAGACTCCTGTTTCTGCCCCTCTGTTTCCTGACTCCTGTTTCTGCCTCTCTGTTTCCAGACTCCTGTTTCTGCCCCTCTGTTTCCAGACTCCTGTTTCTGCCCCTCTGTTTCCAGGCTCCTGTTTCTGCCCCTCGGTTTCCAGACTCCTGTTTCTGCCCCTCTGTTTCCAGACTCCTGTTTCTCCCTCTCTGTTTCCACCCTCCTGTTTCTGCCCCTCAGTTTCCAACCTCCTGTTTCTCGCCCTCTGTTTCCAGACTCCTGTTTCTCTCCCTCTGTTTCCAGACTCCTGTTTCTGCCCCTCTGTTTCCTGACTCCTGTTTCTGCCTCTCTGTTCCCAGACTCCTGTTTCTCCCCCTCTGTTTCCAGACTCCTGTTTCTGCCCCTGTGTTTCCAGGCTCCTGTTTCTGCCCCTCTGTTTCCAGACTCCTGTTTCTCCCCCTCTGTTTCCAGACTCCTGTTTCTGCCCCTGTGTTTCCAGGCTCCTGTTTCTGCCCCTCTGTTTCCAGACTCCTGTTTCTGCCCCTCTGTTTCCAGACTCCTGTTTCTCACCCTGAGTTTCCAGACTCCTGTTTCTCCCCCTCTGTTTCCAGCCTCCTGTTTCTCACCCTCTGTTTCCAGCCTCCTGTTTCTTCACCTCTGTTTTCAGACTCCTGTTTCTGTCCCTCTGTTTCCAGCCTACTGATTCTGCCCCTCTGTTTCCAGACTCCTCTTTCTCACCCTCTGTTTCCAGACTCCTGTTTCTCCCCCTCTGTTTCCAGACTCCTGTTTTTCCCCCTCTGCTTCCAGACTCCTGATTCTCACCCTCTGTTTCCAGACTACTGTTTCTCCCCCTCTCTTTCCAGACTCCTGTTTCTCCCCCTCTGTTTCCAGACTCCTGTTTCTCCCCCTCTGTTTCCAGACTCCTGTTTCTCCCCCTCTGTTTCCAGACTCCTGTTTCTGCCCCTCTGTTTCCAGGCTGCTGTTTCTGCCCCTCTGTTTGCAGACTCCTGTTTCTGCCCCTCTGTTTCCAGCCTCCTGTTTCTCCCCCTCTGTTTCCAGACTCCTGTTTCTCCCCCTCTGTTTCCAGCCTCCTGTTTCTCCCCCTCAGTTTCCAGACTCCTGTTTCTCCCCCTCTGTTTCCAGACTCCTGTTTCTCCCCCTCTGTTTCCAGACTCCTGTTTCTGCCCCTCTGTTTCCAGACTCCTGTTTCTGCCCCTCTGTTTCCAGCCTCCTGTTTCTCCCCCTCTGTTTCCAGACTCCTGTTTCTCCCCCTCTGTTTCCAGCCTCCTGTTTCTGCCCCTCAGTTTCCAACCTCCTGTTTCTCGCCCTCTGTTTCCAGACACCTGTTTCTCCCCCTCTGTTTCCAGACTCCTGTTTCTCCCCCTGTGTTTCCAGACTCCTGTTTCTCCCTCTCTGTTTCCAGACTCCTGTTTCTGCCCCTCTGTTTCCAGACTCCTGTTTCTGCCCCTCTGTTTCCAGCCTCCTGTTTCTCCCCCTCTGTTTCCAGACTCCTGTTTCTCCCCCTCTGTTTCCAGACTCCTGTTTCTGCCCTCAGTTTCCCACCTCCTGTTTCTCGCCCTCTGTTTCCATACTCCTGTTTCTCCCCCTCTGTTTCCAGCCTCCTGTTTCTGCCCCTCTGTTTCCAGACTCCTGTTTCTAACCCTCTGTTTCCAGACTCCTGTTTCTCCCCCCCTGTTTCCAGACTCCTGTTTCTGCCCCTCTGTTTCCAGACTCCTGTTTCTCCCCCTCTGTTTCCAGACTCCTGTTTCTCCCCCTCTGTTTCCAGACTCCTGTTTCTCCCCCTCTGTTTCCAGACTCCTGTTTCTGCCCCTCTGTTTCCAGACTCCTGTTTCTCACCATCTGTTTCCAGACTCCTGTTTCTCCCCCTCTGTTTCCAGACTCCTCTTTCTGCCCCTCTGTTTCCAGACTTCTGATTCTCCCCCTCTGTTTCCAGATTCCTGTATCTCCCCCTCTGTTTCCAGACTCCTGTTTCTCCCCTTCTGTTTCCAGACTCCTGTTTCTGCCCCTCTGTTTCCAGACTCCTCTTTCTCACCATCTGTTTCCAGACTCCTGTTTCTCCCCCTCTGTTTCCAGACTCCTGTTTCTGCCCCTCTTTTTCCAGACTCCTGTTTCTCACCCTGAGTTTCCAGACTCCTGTTTCTCCCCCTCTGTTTCCAGCCTCCTGTTTCCCACCCTCTGTTTCCAGCCTCCTGTTTCTTCACCTCTGTTTTCAGACTCCTGTTTCTGTCCCTCTGTTTCCAGCCTACTGATTCTGCTCCTCTGTTTCCAGACTCCTCTTTCTCACCATCTGTTTCCAGACTCCTGTTTCTCCCCCTCTGTTTCCAGACTCCTGTTTCTCACCCTCTGTTTCCAGACTCCTGTTTCTCCCCCTCTGTTTCCAGACTCCTGTTTCTCCCCCTCTGCTTCCAGACTCCTGATTCTCACCCTCTGTTTCCAGACTCCTGTTTCTCCCCCTCTCTTTCCAGACTCCTGTTTCTCCCCCTCTGTTTCCAGACTCCTGTTTCCGCCCCTCTGCTTCCAGGCTCCTGTTTCTGCCCCTCTGTTTCCAGACTCCTGTTTCTGCCCCTCTGTTTCCAGCCTCCTGTTTCTCCCCCTCTGTTTCCAGACTCCTGTTTCTCCCTCTCTGTTTCCAGCCTCCTGTTTCTGCCCCTCAGTTTCCAACCTCCTGTTTCTCGCCCTCTGTTTCCAGACTCCTGTTTCTCCCCCTCTGTTTCCAGACTCCTGTTTCTGCCCCTCTGTTTCCTGACTCCTGTTTCTGCCTCTCTGTTTCCAGACTCCTGTTTCTGCCCCTCTGTTTCCAGACTCCTGTTTCTGCCCCTCTGTTTCCAGACTCCTGTTTCTCACCATCTGTTTCCAGACTCCTGTTTCTCCCCCTCTGTTTACAGACTCCTGTTTCTGCCCCTCTGTTTCCAGACTCCTGTTTCTCACCCTGAGTTTCCAGACTCCTGTTTCTCCCCCTCTGTTTCCAGACTCCTGTTTCTCACCCTCTGTTCCCAGCCTCCTGTTTCTTCCCCTCTGTTTCCAGACTGCTGTTTCTGCCCCTCTGTTTCCAGCGTCCTGATTCTGCCCCTCTGTTTCCAGACTCCTGTTTCTCACCCTCTGTTTCCAGACTCCTGTTCCTCCCCCTCTGCTTCCAGACTCCTGTTTCTCCCCCTCTGCTTCCAGACTCCTGATTCTCACCCTCTGTTTCCAGACTCCTGTTTCTCCCCCTCTGTTTCCAGACTCCTGTTTCTCCCCCTCTGTTTCCAGACTCCTGTATCTGCCCCTCTGTTTCCAGGCTCCTGTTTCTGCCCCTCTGTTTCCAGACTCCTGATTCTGCCCCTCTGTTTCTAGACTCCTGTTTCTCACCCTCTGTTTCCAGACTCCTGTTTCTCCCCCTCTGTTTCGAGACTCCTGTTTCTCCCCCTCTGTTTCCAGACTCCTGTTTCTGCCCCTCTGTTTCCAGGCTGCTGTTTCTGCCCCTCTGTTTGCAGACTCCTGTTTCTGCCCCTCTGTTTCCAGCCTCCTGTTTCTCCCCCTCTGTTTCCAGACTCCTGTTTCTCCCCCTCTGTTTCCAGCCTCCTGTTTCTCCCCCTCAGTTTCCAGACTCCTTTTTCTCCCCCTCTGTTTCCAGACTCCTGTTTCTCCCCCTCTGTTTCCAGACTCCTGTTTCTGCCCCTCTGTTTCCAGACTCCTGTTTCTGCCCCTCTGTTTCCAGCCTCCTGTTTCTCCCCCTCTGTTTCCAGACTCCTGTTTCTCCCCCTCTGTTTCCAGCCTCCTGTTTCTGCCCCTCAGTTTCCAACCTCCTGTTTCTCGCCCTCTGTTTCCAGACACCTGTTTCTCCCCCTCTGTTTCCAGACTCCTGTTTCTCCCCCTGTGTTTCCAGACTCCTGTTTCTCCAACTCTGTTTCCAGACTCCTGTTTCTGCCCCTCTGTTTCCAGACTCCTGTTTCTGCCCCTCTGTTTCCAGCCTCCTGTTTCTCCCCCTCTGTTTCCAGACTCCTGTTTCTCCCCCTCTGTTTCCAGACTCCTGTTTCTGCCCTCAGTTTCCAACCTCCTGTTTCTCGCCCTCTGTTTCCATACTCCTGTTTCTCCCCCTCTGTTTCCAGCCTCCTGTTTCTGCCCCTCTCTTTCCAGACTCCTGTTTCTCACCCTCTGTTTCCAGACTCCTGTTTCTCCCCCCCTGCTTCCATACTCCTCTTTCTGCCCCTCTGTTTCCAGACTTCTGATTCTCCCCATCTGTTTCCAGATTCCTGTATCTCCCCCTCTGTTTCCAGACTCCTGTTTCTCCCCTTCTGTTTCCAGACTCCTGTTTCTGCCCCTCTGTTTCCAGACTCCTCTTTCTCACCATCTGTTTCCAGACTCCTGTTTCTCCCCCTCTGTTTCCAGACTCCTGTTTCTGCCCCTCTTTTTCCAGACTCCTTTTTCTCACCCTGAGTTTCCAGACTCCTGTTTCTCCCCCTCTGTTTCCAGCCTCCTGTTTCCCACCCTCTGTTTCCAGCCTCCTGTTTCTTCACCTCTGTTTTCAGACTCCTGTTTCTGTCCCTCTGTTTCCAGCCTACTGATTCTGCCCCTCTGTTTCCAGACTCCTGTTTCTCACCCTCTGTTTCCAGACTCCTGTTTCTCCCCCTCTGTTTCCAGACTCCTGTTTCTCCCCCTCTGCTTCCAGACTCCTGATTCTCACCCTCTGTTTCCAGACTCCTGTTTCTCCCCCTCTCTTTCCAGACTCCTGTTTCTCCCCCTCTGTTTCCAGACTCCTGTTTCCGCCCCTCTGTTTCCAGGCTCCTGTTTCTGCCCCTCTGTTTCCAGACTCCTGTTTCTGCCCCTCTGTTTCCAGCCTCCTGTTTCTCCCCCTCTGTTTCCAGACTCCTGTTTCTCCCTCTCTGTTTCCAGCCTCCTGTTTCTGCCCCTCAGTTTCCAACCTCCTGTTTCTCGCCCTCTGTTTCCAGACTCCTGTTTCTCCCCCTCTGTTTCCAGACTCCTGTTTCTGCCCCTCTGTTTCCTGACTCCTGTTTCTGCCTCTCTGTTTCCAGACTCCTGTTTCTGCCCCTCTGTTTCCAGACTCCTGTTTCTGCCCCTCTGTTTCCAGGCTCCTGTTTCTGCCCCTCGGTTTCCAGACTCCTGTTTCTGCCCCTCTGTTTCCAGACTCCTGTTTCTCCCTCTCTGTTTCCAGCCTCCTGTTTCTGCCCCTCTGTTTCCAGACTCCTGTTTCTGCCCCTCTGTTTCCAGCCTCCTGTTTCTCCCCCTCTGTTTCCAGACTCCTGTTTCTCCCCCTCTGTTTCCAGCCTCCTGTTTATGCCCCTCAGTTTCCAACCTCCTGTTTCTCGCCCTCTGTTTCCAGACTCCTGTTTCTGCCCCTCTGTTTCCAGACTCCTGTTTCTGCCCCTCTGTTTCCAGACTCCTGTTTCTGCCCCTCTGTTTCCAGACTTGTGTTTCTCCCCCTCTGTTTCCAGACTCCTGTTTCTCCCCCTCTGTTTCCAGACTCCTGTTTCTCCCCCTCTGTTTCCAGACTCCTGTTTCTGCCCCTCTGTTTCCAGACTCCTGTTTCTCAACATCTGTTTCCAGACTCCTGTTTCTCCCCCTCTGTTTACAGACTCCTGTTTCTGCCCCTCTGTTTCCAGACTCCTGTTTCTCACCCTGAGTTTCCAGACTCCTGTTTCTCCCCCTCTGTTTCCAGACTCCTGTTTCTCACCCTCTGTTCCCAGCCTCCTGTTTCTTCCCCTCTGTTTCCAGACTCCTGTTTCTGCCCCTCTGTTTCCAGCGTCCTGATTCTGCCCCTCTGTTTCCAGACTCCTGATTCTCACCCTCTGTTTCCAGACTCCTCTTCCTCCCCCTCTGTTTCCAGACTCCTGTTTCTCCCCCTCTGCTTCCAGACTCCTGATTCTCACCCTCTGTTTCCAGACTCCTGTTTCTCCCCCTCTGCTTCCAGACTCCTGTTTCTCCCCCTCTGTTTCCAGACTCCTGTTTCTGCCCCTCTGTTTCCAGGCTCCTGTTTCTGCCCCTCTGTTTCCAGACTCCTGTTTCTGCCCCTCTGTTTCCAGCCTCCTGTTTCTCCCCCTCTGTTTCCAGACTCCTGTTTCTCCTCCTCTGTTTCCAGCCTCCTGTTTCTGCCCCACAGTTTCCAACCTCCTGTTTCTCACCCGCTGTTTCCAGACTCCTGTTTCTCCCCCTCTGTTTCCAGCCTCTTGTTTCTGCCCCTCTGTTTCCAGACTCCCGTTTCTCACACTCTGTTTCCAGACTCCTGTTTCTCCCCCTCTGTTTCCAGACTCCTGTTTCTGCCCCTCTGTTTCCAGACTCCTGTTTCTCCCCCTCTGTTTCCAGACTCCTGTTTCTCGCCCTCTGTTTCCAGACTCCTGTTTCTCACAATCTGTTTCCAGACTCCTGTTTCTCCCCCTCTGTTTCCAGACTCCTGTTTCTGCCCCTCTGTTTCCAGACTCCTGTTTCTCACCCTGAGTTTCCAGACTCCTGTTTCTCCCCCTCTGTTTCCAGCCTCCTGTTTCTCCCCCTCTGTTTCCTGACTCCTGTTTCTGCCCCTCTTTTTCCAGACTCCTGTTTCTGCCTCTCTGTTTCCAGACTCCTGTTTCTACCCCTCTGTTTCCAGTCTCCTGTTTCTGCCCCTCTGTTTGCAGGCTCCTGTTTCTGCCCCTCTGTTTCCAGACTCCTGTTTCTGCCCCTCTGTTTCCAGCCTCCTGTTTCTCCCCCTCTCTTTCCAGACTCCTGTTTCTCCCCCTCTGTTTCCAGCCTCCTGCTTCTGCCCCTCAGTTACCAACCTCCTGTTTCTCGCACTCTGTTTCCAGACTCCTGTTTCTCCCCCTCTGTTTCCAGACTCCTGTTTCTGCCCCTCTGTTTCCAGACTCCTGATTCTGCCCCTCTGTTTCCAGACTCCTGTTTCTCACCCTCTGTTTCCAGACTCCTGTTTCTCCCCCTCTGTTTCCAGACTCCTGTTTCTCCCCCTCTGTTTCCAGACTCCTGTTTCTGCCCCTCTGTTTCCAGGATCCTGTTTCTGCCCCTCTTTTTCCAGACTCCTGTTTCTGCCCCTCTGTTTCCAGCCTCCTGTTTCTCCCCCTCTGTTTCCAGACTCCTGTTTCTCCCCCTCTGTTTCCAGACTCCTGTTTCTGCCCTCAGTTTCCAACCTCCTGTTTCTCGCCCTCTGTTTCCATACTCCTGTTTCTCCCCCTCTGTTTCCAGCCTCCTGTTTCTGCCCCTCTGTTTCCAGACTCCTGTTTCTCACCCCCTGTTTCCAGACTCCTGTTTCTGCCCCTCTGTTTCCAGACTCCTGTTTCTCCCCCTCTGTTTCCAGACTCCTGTTTCTCCCCCTCTGTATCCAGACTCCTGTTTCTCCCCCTCTGTTTACAGACTCCTGTTTCTGCCCCTCTGTTTCCAGACTCCTGTTTCTCACCACCTGTTTCCAGACTCCTGTTTCTCCCCCTCTGTTTCCAGACTCCTGTTTCTGCCCCTCTGTTTCCAGACTTCTGATTCTCCCCCTCTGTTTCCAGATTCCTGTATCTCCCCCTCTGTTTCCAGACTCCTGTTTCTCCCCTTCTGTTTCCAGACTCCTGTTTCTGCCCCTCTGTTTCCAGACTCCTCTTTCTCACCATCTGTTTCCAGACTCCTGTTTCTCCCCCTCTGTTTCCAGACTCCTGTTTCTGCCCCTCTTTTTCCAGACTCCTGTTTCTCACCCTGAGTTTCCAGATTCCTGTTTCTCCCCCTCTGTTTCCAGCCTCCTGTTTCTCACCCTCTGTTTCCAGCCTCCTGTTTCTTCACCTCTGTTTTCAGACTCCTGTTTCTGTCCCTCTGTTTCCAGCCTACTGATTCTGCCCCTCTGTTTCCAGACTCCTCTTTCTCACCCTCTGTTTCCAGACTCCTGTTTCTCCCCCTCTGTTTCCAGACTCCTGTTTCTCCCCCTCTGCTTCCAGACTCCTGATTCTCACCCTCTGTTTCCAGACTCCTGTTTCTCCCCCTCTCTTTCCAGACTCCTGTTTCTCCCCCTCTGTTTCCAGACTCCTGTTTCTCCCCCTCTGTTTCCAGACTCCTGTTTCTCCCCCTCTGTTTCCAGACTCCTGTTTCTGCCCCTCTGTTTCCAGGCTGCTGTTTCTGCCCCTCTGTTTGCAGACTCCTGTTTCTGCCCCTCTGTTTCCAGCCTCCTGTTTCTCCCCCTCTGTTTCCAGA
Organism: Carcharhinus amblyrhynchos; assembly: GCF_965287045.1. Classification (NCBI taxonomy): domain Eukaryota; kingdom Metazoa; phylum Chordata; class Chondrichthyes; order Carcharhiniformes; family Carcharhinidae; genus Carcharhinus; species Carcharhinus amblyrhynchos. The sequence continues at coordinate 15,723 of NW_027650130.1, forward strand.
CTCCTGTTTCTCCCCCTCTGTTTCCAGCCTCCTGTTTCTCCCCCTCAGTTTCCAGACTCCTGTTTCTCCCCCTCTGTTTCCAGACTCCTGTTTCTCCCCCTCTGTTTCCAGACTCCTGTTTCTGCCCCTCTGTTTCCAGACTCCTGTTTCTGCCCCTCTGTTTCCAGCCTCCTGTTTCTCCCCCTCTGTTTCCAGACTCCTGTTTCTCCCCCTCTGTTTCCAGCCTCCTGTTTCTGCCCCTCAGTTTCCAACCTCCTGTTTCTCGCCCTCTGTTTCCAGACACCTGTTTCTCCCCCTCTGTATCCAGACTCCTGTTTCTCCCCCTGTGTTTCCAGACTCCTGTTTCTCCCCCTCTGTTTCCAGACTCCTGTTTCTGCCCCTCTGTTTCCAGACTCCTGTTTCTGCCCCTCTGTTTCCAGCCTCCTGTTTCTCCCCCTCTGTTTCCAGACTCCTGTTTCTCCCCCTCTGTTTCCAGACTCCTGTTTCTGCCCTCAGTTTCCAACCTCCTGTTTCTCGCCCTCTGTTTCCATACTCCTGTTTCTCCCCCTCTGTTTCCAGCCTCCTGTTTCTGCCCCTCTGTTTCCAGACTCCTGTTTCTCACCCTCTGTTTCCAGACTCCTGTTTCTCCCCCCCTGTTTCCAGACTCCTGTTTCTGCCCCTCTGTTTCCAGACTCCTGTTTCTCCCCCTCTGTTTCCAGACTCCTGTTTCTGCCCCTCTGTTTCCAGACTCCTGTTTCTCCCCCTCTGTTTCCAGACTCCTGTTTCTGCCCCTCTGTTTCCAGACTCCTGTTTCTCACCATCTGTTTCCAGACTCCTGTTTCTCCCCCTCTGTTTCCAGACTCCTCTTTCTGCCCCTCTGTTTCCAGACTTCTGATTCTCCCCCTCTGTTTCCAGATTCCTGTATCTCCCCCTCTGTTTCCAGACTCCTGTTTCTCCCCTTCTGTTTCCAGACTCCTGTTTCTGCCCCTCTGTTTCCAGACTCCTCTTTCTCACCATCTGTTTCCAGACTCCTGTTTCTCCCCCTCTGTTTCCAGACTCCTGTTTCTGCCCCTCTTTTTCCAGACTCCTGTTTCTCACCCTGAGTTTCCAGACTCCTGTTTCTCCCCCTCTGTTTCCAGCCTCCTGTTTCCCACCCTCTGTTTCCAGCCTCCTGTTTCTTCACCTCTGTTTTCAGACTCCTGTTTCTGTCCCTCTGTTTCCAGCCTACTGATTCTGCTCCTCTGTTTCCAGACTCCTCTTTCTCACCATCTGTTTCCAGACTCCTGTTTCTCCCCCTCTGTTTCCAGACTCCTGTTTCTCACCCTCTGTTTCCAGACTCCTGTTTCTCCCCCTCTGTTTCCAGACTCCTGTTTCTCCCCCTCTGCTTCCAGACTCCTGATTCTCACCCTCTGTTTCCAGACTCCTGTTTCTCCCCCTCTCTTTCCAGACTCCTGTTTCTCCCCCTCTGTTTCCAGACTCCTGTTTCCGCCCCTCTGTTTCCAGGCTCCTGTTTCTGCCCCTCTGTTTCCAGACTCCTGTTTCTGCCCCTCTGTTTCCAGCCTCCTGTTTCTCCCCCTCTGTTTCCAGACTCCTGTTTCTCCCTCTCTGTTTCCAGCCTCCTGTTTCTGCCCCTCAGTTTCCAACCTCCTGTTTCTCGCCCTCTGTTTCCAGACTCCTGTTTCTCCCCCTCTGTTTCCAGACTCCTGTTTCTGCCCCTCTGTTTCCTGACTCCTGTTTCTGCCTCTCTGTTTCCAGACTCCTGTTTCTGCCCCTCTGTTTCCAGACTCCTGTTTCTGCCCCTCTGTTTCCAGGCTCCTGTTTCTGCCCCTCGGTTTCCAGACTCCTGTTTCTGCCCCTCTGTTTCCAGACTCCTGTTTCTCCCTCTCTGTTTCCACCCTCCTGTTTCTGCCCCTCAGTTTCCAACCTCCTGTTTCTCGCCCTCTGTTTCCAGACTCCTGTTTCTCTCCCTCTGTTTCCAGACTCCTGTTTCTCCCCCTCTGTTTCCAGCCTCCTGTTTCTCCCCCTCAGTTTCCAGACTCCTGTTTCTCCCCCTCTGTTTCCAGACTCCTGTTTCTCCCCCTCTGTTTCCAGACTCCTGTTTCTGCCCCTCTGTTTCCAGACTCCTGTTTCTGCCCCTCTGTTTCCAGCCTCCTGTTTCTCCCCCTCTGTTTCCAGACTCCTGTTTCTCCCCCTCTGTTTCCAGCCTCCTGTTTCTGCCCCTCAGTTTCCAACCTCCTGTTTCTCGCCCTCTGTTTCCAGACACCTGTTTCTCCCCCTCTGTATCCAGACTCCTGTTTCTCCCCCTGTGTTTCCAGACTCCTGTTTCTCCCCCTCTGTTTCCAGACTCCTGTTTCTGCCCCTCTGTTTCCAGACTCCTGTTTCTGCCCCTCTGTTTCCAGCCTCCTGTTTCTCCCCCTCTGTTTCCAGACTCCTGTTTCTCCCCCTCTGTTTCCAGACTCCTGTTTCTGCCCTCAGTTTCCAACCTCCTGTTTCTCGCCCTCTGTTTCCATACTCCTGTTTCTCCCCCTCTGTTTCCAGCCTCCTGTTTCTGCCCCTCTGTTTCCAGACTCCTGTTTCTCACCCTCTGTTTCCAGACTCCTGTTTCTCCCCCCCTGTTTCCAGACTCCTGTTTCTGCCCCTCTGTTTCCAGACTCCTGTTTCTCCCCCTCTGTTTCCAGACTCCTGTTTCTCCCCCTCTGTTTCCAGACTCCTGTTTCTCCCCCTCTGTTTCCAGACTCCTGTTTCTGCCCCTCTGTTTCCAGACTCCTGTTTCTCACCATCTGTTTCCAGACTCCTGTTTCTCCCCCTCTGTTTCCAGACTCCTCTTTCTGCCCCTCTGTTTCCAGACTTCTGATTCTCCCCCTCTGTTTCCAGATTCCTGTATCTCCCCCTCTGTTTCCAGACTCCTGTTTCTCCCCTTCTGTTTCCAGACTCCTGTTTCTGCCCCTCTGTTTCCAGACTCCTCTTTCTCACCATCTGTTTCCAGACTCCTGTTTCTCCCCCTCTGTTTCCAGACTCCTGTTTCTGCCCCTCTTTTTCCAGACTCCTGTTTCTCACCCTGAGTTTCCAGACTCCTGTTTCTCCCCCTCTGTTTCCAGCCTCCTGTTTCCCACCCTCTGTTTCCAGCCTCCTGTTTCTTCACCTCTGTTTTCAGACTCCTGTTTCTGTCCCTCTGTTTCCAGCCTACTGATTCTGCTCCTCTGTTTCCAGACTCCTCTTTCTCACCATCTGTTTCCAGACTCCTGTTTCTCCCCCTCTGTTTCCAGACTCCTGTTTCTCACCCTCTGTTTCCAGACTCCTGTTTCTCCCCCTCTGTTTCCAGACTCCTGTTTCTCCCCCTCTGCTTCCAGACTCCTGATTCTCACCCTCTGTTTCCAGACTCCTGTTTCTCCCCCTCTCTTTCCAGACTCCTGTTTCTCCCCCTCTGTTTCCAGACTCCTGTTTCCGCCCCTCTGTTTCCAGGCTCCTGTTTCTGCCCCTCTGTTTCCAGACTCCTGTTTCTGCCCCTCTGTTTCCAGCCTCCTGTTTCTCCCCCTCTGTTTCCAGACTCCTGTTTCTCCCTCTCTGTTTCCAGCCTCCTGTTTCTGCCCCTCAGTTTCCAACCTCCTGTTTCTCGCCCTCTGTTTCCAGACTCCTGTTTCTCCCCCTCTGTTTCCAGACTCCTGTTTCTGCCCCTCTGTTTCCTGACTCCTGTTTCTGCCTCTCTGTTTCCAGACTCCTGTTTCTGCCCCTCTGTTTCCAGACTCCTGTTTCTGCCCCTCTGTTTCCAGGCTCCTGTTTCTGCCCCTCGGTTTCCAGACTCCTGTTTCTGCCCCTCTGTTTCCAGACTCCTGTTTCTCCCTCTCTGTTTCCAGCCTCCTGTTTCTGCCCCTCAGTTTCCAACCTCCTGTTTCTCGCCCTCTGTTTCCAGACTCCTGTTTCTCTCCCTCTGTTTCCAGACTCCTGTTTCTGCCCCTCTGTTTCCTGACTCCTGTTTCTGCCTCTCTGTTCCCAGACTCCTGTTTCTCCCCCTCTGTTTCCAGACTCCTGTTTCTGCCCCTGTGTTTCCAGGCTCCTGTTTCTGCCCCTCTGTTTCCAGACTCCTGTTTCTGCCCCTCTGTTTCCAGCCTCCTGTTTCTCCCCCTCTGTTTCCAGACTCCTGTTTCTCCCCCTCTGTTTCCAGCCTCCTGTTTATGCCCCTCAGTTTCCAACCTCCTGTTTCTCGCCCTCTGTTTCCAGACTCCTGTTTCTCCCCCTCTGTTTCCAGACTACTGTTTCTGCCCCTCTGTTTCCAGACTCCTGTTTCTGCCCCTCTGTTTCCAGACTTGTGTTTCTCCCCCTCTGTTTCCAGACTCCTGTTTCTCCCCCTCTGTTTCCAGACTCCTGTTTCTCCCCCTCTGTTTCCAGACTCCTGTTTCTGCCCCTCTGTTTCCAGACTCCTGTTTCTCACCATCTGTTTCCAGACTCCTGTTTCTCCCCCTCTGTTTACAGACTCCTGTTTCTGCCCCTCTGTTTCCAGACTCCTGTTTCTCACCCTGAGTTTCCAGACTCCTGTTTCTCCCCCTCTGTTTCCAGACTCCTGTTTCTCACCCTCTGTTCCCAGCCTCCTGTTTCTTCCCCTCTGTTTCCAGACTGCTGTTTCTGCCCCTCTGTTTCCAGCGTCCTGATTCTGCCCCTCTGTTTCCAGACTCCTGTTTCTCACCCTCTGTTTCCAGACTCCTGTTCCTCCCCCTCTGCTTCCAGACTCCTGTTTCTCCCCCTCTGCTTCCAGACTCCTGATTCTCACCCTCTGTTTCCAGACTCCTGTTTCTCCCCCTCTGTTTCCAGACTCCTGTTTCTCCCCCTCTGTTTCCAGACTCCTGTATCTGCCCCTCTGTTTCCAGGCTCCTGTTTCTGCCCCTCTGTTTCCAGACTCCTGTTTCTGCCCCTCTGTTTACAGCCTCCAGTTTCTCCCCCTCTGTTTCCAGACTCCTGTTTCTCCTCCTCTGTTTCCAGCCTCCTGTTTCTGCCCCACAGTTTCCAACCTCCTGTTTCTCACCCTCTGTTTCCAGACTCCTGTTTCTCCCCCTCTGTTTCCAGCCTCCTGTTTCTGCCCCTCTGTTTCCAGACTCCCGTTTCTCACACTCTGTTTCCAGACTCCTGTTTCTCCCCCTCTGTTTCCAGACTCCTGTTTCTGCCCCTCTGTTTCCAGACTCCTGTTTCTCCCCTCTGTTTCCAGACTCCTGTTTCTCGCCCTCTGTTTCCAGACTCCTGTTTCTCACAATCTGTTTCCAGACTCCTGTTGCTCCCCCTCTGTTTCCAGACTCCTGTTTCTGCCCCTCTGTTTCCAGACTCCTGTTTCTCACCCTGAGTTTCCAGACTCCTGTTTCTCCCCCTCTGTTTCCAGCCTCCTGTTTCTCCCCCTCTGTTTCCAGACTCCTGTTTCTGCCCCTCTGTTTCCAGGCTCCTGTTTCTGCCCCTCTGTTTGCAGACTCCTGTTTCTGCCCCTCTGTTTCCAGCCTCCTGTTTCTCCCCCTCTGTTTCCAGACTCCTGTTTCTCCCCCTCTGTTTCCAGCCTCCTGTTTCTCCCCCTCAGTTTCCAGACTCCTGTTTCTCCCCCTCTGTTTCCAGACTCCTGTTTCTCCCCCTCTGTTTCCAGACTCCTGTTTCTGCCCCTCTGTTTCCAGACTCCTGTTTCTCCCCCTCTGTTTCCAGCCTCCTGTTTCTGCCCCTCAGTTTCCAACCTCCTGTTTCTCGCCCTCTGTTTCCAGACTCCTGTTTCTCCCCCTCTGTTTCCAACCTCATGTTTCTGCCCCTCTGTTTCCAGACTCCTGTTTCTCACCCTCTGTTTCCAGACTCCTGTTTCTCCCCCTCTGTTTCCAGACTCCTGTTTCTGCCCCTCTGTTTCCAGACTCCTGTTTCTCCCCCTCTGTTTCCAGACGCCTGTTTCTCCCCCTCTGTTTCCAGACTCCTGTTTCTCCCCCTCTGTTTCCAGACTCCTGTTTCTGCCCCTCTGTTTCCAGACTCCTGTTTCTGCCCCTATGTTTCCAGCCTCCTGTTTCTCCCCCTCTGTTTCCAGACTCCTGTTTCTCCCCCTCTGTTTCCAGACTCCTGTTTCTGCCCTCAGTTTCCAACCTCCTGTTTCACGCCCTCTGTTTCCATACTCCTGTTTCTCCCCCTCTGTTTCCAGCCTCCTGTTTCTGCCCCTCTGTTTCCAAACTCCTGTTTCTCACCCTCTGTTTCCAGACTCCTGTTTCTCCCCGCCTGTTTCCAGACTCCTGTTTCTGCCCCTGTTTCCAGACTCCTGTTTCTCCCCCTCTGTTTCCAGACTCCTGTTTCTCCCCCTCTGTTTCCAGACTCCTGTTTCTCCCCCTCTGTTTCCAGACTCCTGTTTCTGCCCCTCTGTTTCCAGACTCCTGTTTCTCACCATCTGTTTCCAGACTCCTGTTTCTCCCCCTCTGTTTCCAGACTCCTGTTTCTGCCCCTCTGTTTCCAGACTTCTGATTCTCCCCCTCTGCTTCCAGATTCCTGTATCTCCCCCTCTGTTTCTAGACTCCTGTTTCTCCCCTTCTGTTTACAGACTCCTGTTTCTGCCCCTCTGTTTCCAGACTCCTCTTTCTCACCATCTGTTTCCAGACTCCTGTTTCTCCCCCTCTGTTTCCAGACTCCTGTTTCTGCCCCTCTTTTTCCAGACTCCTGTTTCTCACCCTGAGTTTCCAGACTCCTGTTTCTCCCCCTCTGTTTCCAGCCTCCTGTTTCTCACCCTCTGTTTCCAGCCTCCTGTTTCTTCACCTCTGTTTTCAGACTCCTGTTTCTGCCCCTCTGTTTCCAGCCTGCTGATTCTGCCCCTCTGTTTCCAGACTCCTGTTTCTCACCCTCTGTTTCCAGACTCCTGTTTCTCCCCCTCTGTTTCCAGACTCCTGTTTCTCCCCCTCTGCTTCCAGACTCCTGATTCTCTCCCTCTGTTTCCAGACTCCTGTTTCTCCCCCTCTCTTTCCAGACTCCTGTTTCTCCCCCTCTGTTTCCAGACCCCTGTTTCCGCCCCTCTGTTTCCAGGCTCCTGTTTCTGCCCCTCTGTTTCCAGACTCCTGTTTCTGCCCCTCTGTTTCCAGCCTCCTGTTTCTCCCCCTCTGTTTCCAGACTCCTGTTTCTCCCTCTCTGTTTCCAGCCTCCTGTTTCTGCCCCTCAGTTTCCAACCTCCTGTTTCTCGCCCTCTGTTTCCAGACTCCTGTTTCTCCCCCTCTGTTTCCAGACTCCTGTTTCTGCCCCTCTGTTTCCTGACTCCTGTTTCTGCCTCTCTGTTTCCAGACTCCTGTTTCTGCCCCTCTGTTTCCAGACTCCTGTTTCTGCCCCTCTGTTTCCAGGCTCCTGTTTCTGCCCCTCGGTTTCCAGACTCCTGTTTCTGCCCCTCTGTTTCCAGACTCCTGTTTCTCCCTCTCTGTTTCCAGCCTCCTGTTTCTGCCCCTCAGTTTCCAACCTCCTGTTTCTCGCCCTCTGTTTCCAGACTCCTGTTTCTCTCCCTCTGTTTCCAGACTCCTGTTTCTGCCCCTCTGTTTCCTGACTCCTGTTTCTGCCTCTCTGTTCCCAGACTCCTGTTTCTCCCCCTCTGTTTCCAGACTCCTGTTTCTGCCCCTGTGTTTCCAGGCTCCTGTTTCTGCCCCTCAGTTTCCAGACTCCTGTTTCTGCCCCTCTGTTTCCAGCCTCCTGTTTCTCCCCCTCTGTTTCCAGACTCCTGTTTCTCCCCCTCTGTTCCCAGCCTCCTGTTTCTGCCCCTCAGTTTCCAACCTCCTGTTTCTCGCCCTCTGTTTCCAGACTCCTGTTTCTCCCCCTCTGTTTCCAGACTCCTGTTTCTGCCCCTCTGTTTCCCGACTCCTGTTTCTGCCCCTCTGTTTCCAGACTTGTGTTTCTCCCCCTCTGTTTCCAGACTGCTGTTTCTCCCCCTCTGTTTCCAGACTCCTGTTTCTCCCCCTCTGTTTCCAGACTCCAGTTTCTGCCCCTCTGTTTCCAGACTCCTGTTTCTCACCATCTGTTTCCAGACTCCTGTTTCTCCCCCTCTGTTTACAGACTCCTGTTTCTGCCCCTCTGTTTCCAGACTCCTGTTTCTCACCCTGAGTTTCCAGACTCCTGTTTCTCCCCCTGTGTTTCCAGACTCCTGTTTCTCACCCTCTGTTCCCAGCCTCCTGTTTCTTCCCCTCTGTTTCCAGACTCCTGTTTCTGCCCCTCTGTTTCCAGCGTCCTGATTCTGCCCCTCTGTTTCCAGACTCCTGTTTCTCACCCTCTGTTTCCAGACTCCTGTTCCTCCCCCTCTGTTTCCAGACTCCTGTTTCTCCCCCTCTGCTTCCAGACTCCTGATTCTCACCCTCTGTTTCCAGACTCCTGTTTCTCCCCCTCTGTTTCCAGACTCCTGTTTCTCCCCCTCTGTTTCCAGACTCCTGTATCTGCCCCTCTGTTTCCAGGCTCCTGTTTCTGCCCCTCTGTTTCCAGACTCCTGTTTCTGCCCCTCTGTTTCCAGCCTCCTGTTTCTCCCCCTCTGTTTCCAGACTCCTGTTTCTCCTCCTCTGTTTCCAGCCTCCTGTTTCTGCCCCACAGTTTCCAACCTCCTGTTTCTCACCCTCTGTTTCCAGACTCCTGTTTCTCCCCCTCTGTTTCCAGCCTCCTGTTTCTGCCCCTCTGTTTCCAGACTCCCGTTTCTCACACTCTGTTTCCAGACTCCTGTTTCTCCACCTCTGTTTCCAGACTCCTTTTTCTGCCCCTCTGTTTCCAGACTCCTGTTTCTCCCCCTCTGTTTCCAGACTCCTGTTTCTCGCCCTCTGTTTCCAGACTCCTGTTTCTCACAATCTGTTTCCAGACTCCTGTTTCTCCCCCTCTGTTTCCAGACTCCTGTTTCTGCCCCTCTGTTTCCAGACTCCTGTTTCTCACCCTGAGTTTCCAGACTCCTGTTTCTCCCCCTCTGTTTCCAGCCTCCTGTTTCTCCCCTTCTGTTTTCTGACTCCTGTTTCTGCCCCTCTGTTTCCAGACTCTTGTTTCTGCCTCTCTGTTTCCAGACTCCTGTTTCTCCCCCTCTGTTTCCAGTCTCCTGTTTCTGCCCCTCCGTTTGCAGGCTCCTGTTTCTGCCCCACTTTTTCCAGACTCCTGTTTCTGCCCCTCTGTTTCCAGCCTCCTGTTTCTCCCCCTCTCTTTCCAGACTCCTGTTTCTCCCCCTCTGTTTCCAGCCTCCTGTTTCTGCCCCTCAGTTACCAACCTCCTGTTTCTCCCCCTCTGTTTCCAGACTCCTGTTTCTGCCCCTCTGTTTCCAGACTCCTGATTCTGCCCCTCTGTTTCCAGACTCCTGTTTCTCACCCTCTGTTTCCAGACTCCTGTTTCTCCCCCTCTGTTTCCAGACTCCTGTTTCTCCCCCTCTGTTTCCAGACTCCTGTTTCTGCCCCTCTGTTTCCAGGCTGCTGTTTCTGCCCCTCTGTTTGCAGACTCCTGTTTCTCCCCCTCTGTTTCCAGACTCCTGATTCTGCCCCTCTGTTTCCAGCCTCCTGTTTCTCCCCCTCTGTTTCCAGACTCCTGTTTCTCCCCCTCTGTTTCCAGCCTCCTGTTTCTCCCCCTCAGTTTCCAGACTCCTGTTTCTCCCCCTCTGTTTCCAGACTCCTGTTTCTCCCCCTCTGTTTCCAGACTCCTGTTTCTGCCCCTCTGTTTCCAGACTCCTGTTTCTGCCCCTCTGTTTCCAGCCTCCTGTTTCTCCCCCTCTGTTTCCAGACTCCTGTTTCTCCCCCTCTGTTTCCAGCCTCCTGTTTCTGCCCCTCAGTTTCCAACCTCCTGTTTCTCGCCCTCTGTTTCCAGACTCCTGTTTCTCCCCCTCTGTTTCCAGACTCCTGTTTCTCCCCCTCTGTTTCCAGACTCCTGTTTCTCCCCCTCTGTTTCCAGACTCCTGTTTCTGCCCCTCTGTTTCCAGACTCCTGTTTCTGCCCCTCTGTTTCCAGCCTCCTGTTTCTCCCCCTCTGTTTCCAGACTCCTGTTTCTCCCCCTCTGTTTCCAGCCTCCTGTTTCTGCCCTCAGTTTCCAACCTCCTGTTTCTCGCCCTCTGTTTCCATACTCCTGTTTCTCCCCCTCTGTTTCCAGCCTCCTGTTTCTGCCCCTCTGTTTCCAGACTCCTGTTTCTCACCCTCTGTTTCCAGACTCCTGTTTCTCCCCCCCTGTTTCCAGACTCCTGTTTCTGCCCCTCTGTTTCCAGACTCCTGTTTCTCCCCCTCTGTTTCCAGACTCCTGTTTCTCCCCCTCTGTTTCCAGACTCCTGTTTCTCCCCCTCTGTTTCCAGACTCCTGTTTCTGCCCCTCTGTTTCCAGACTCCTGTTTCTCACCATCTGTTTCCAGACTCCTGTTTCTCCCCCTCTGTTTCCAGACTCCTGTTTCTGCCCCTCTGTTTCCAGACTTCTGATTCTCCCCCTCTGTTTCCAGATTCCTGTATCTCCCCCTCTGTTTCCAGACTCCTGTTTCTCCCCTTCTGTTTCCAGACTCCTGTTTCTGCCCCTCTGTTTCCAGACTCCTCTTTCTCACCATCTGTTTCCAGACTCCTGTTTCTCCCCATCTGTTTCCAGACTCCTGTTTCTGCCCCTCTTTTTCCAGACTCCTGTTTCTCACCCTGAGTTTCCAGACTCCTGTTTCTCCCCCTCTGTTTCCAGCCTCCTGTTTCTCACCCTCTGTTTCCAGCCTTCTGTTTCTTCACCTCTGTTTTCAGACTCCTGTTTCTGTCCCTCTGTTTCCAGCCTACTGATTCTGCCCCTCTGTTTCCAGACTCCTGTTTCTCACCCTCTGTTTCCAGACTCCTGTTTCTCCCCCTCTGTTTCCAGACTCCTGTTTCTCCCCCTCTGCTTCCAGACTCCTGATTCTCACCCTCTGTTTCCAGACTCCTGTTTCTCCCCCTCTCTTTCCAGACTCCTGTTTCTCCCCCTCTGTTTCCAGACTCCTGTTTCCGCCCCTCTGTTTCCAGGCTCCTGTTTCTGCCCCTCTGTTTCCAGACTCCTGTTTCTGCCCCTCTGTTTCCAGCCTCCTGTTTCTCCCCCTCTGTTTCCAGACTCCTGTTTCTCCCTCTCTGTTTCCAGCCTCTTGTTTCTGCCCCTCAGTTTCCAACCTCCTGTTTCTCGCCCTCTGTTTCCAGACTCCTGTTTCTCCCCCTCTGTTTCCAGACTCCTGTTTCTGCCCCTCTGTTTCCTGACTCCTGTTTCTGCCTCTCTGTTTCCAGACTCCTGTTTCTGCCCCTCTGTTTCCAGACTCCTGTTTCTGCCCCTCTGTTTCCAGGCTCCTGTTTCTGCCCCTCGGTTTCCAGACTCCTGTTTCTGCCCCTCTGTTTCCAGACTCCTGTTTCTCCCTCTCTGTTTCCAGCCTCCTGTTTCTGCCCCTCAGTTTCCAACCTCCTGTTTCTCGCCCTCTGTTTCCAGACTCCTGTTTCTCTCCCTCTGTTTCCAGAATCCTGTTTCTGCCCCTCTGTTTCCTGACTCCTGTTTCTGCCTCTCTGTTCCCAGACTCCTGTTTCTCCCCCTCTGTTTCCAGACTCCTGTTTCTGCCCCTGTGTTTCCAGGCTCCTGTTTCTGCCCCTCTGTTTCCAGACTCCTGTTTCTGCCCCTCTGTTTCCAGCCTCCTGTTTCTCCCCCTCTGTTTCCAGACTCCTGTTTCTCCCCCTCTGTTTCCAGACTCCTGTTTCTGCCCCTCAGTTTCCAACCACCTGTTTCTCGCCCTCTGTTTCCAGACTCCTGTTTCTCCCCCTCTGTTTCCAGACTCCTGTTTCTGCCCCTCTGTTTCCAGACTCCTGTTTCTGCCCCTCTGTTTCCAGACTTGTGTTTCTCCCCCTCTGTTTCCAGACTCCTGTTTCTCCCCCTCTGTTTCCAGACTCCTGTTTCTCCCCCTCTGTTTCCAGACTCCTGTTTCTGCCCCTCTGTTTCCAGACTCCTGTTTCTCACCATCTGTTTCCAGACTCCTGTTCCTCCCCCTCTGTTTCCAGACTCCTGTTTCTCCCCCTCTGCTTCCAGACTCCTGATTCTCACCCTCTGTTTCCAGACTCCTGTTTCTCCCCCTCTGTTTCCAGACTCCTGTTTCTCCCCCTCTGTTTCCAGACTCCTGTATCTGCCCCTCTGTTTCCAGGCTCCTGTTTCTGCCCCTCTTTTTTCCAGACTCCTGTTTCTGCCCCTCTGTTTCCAGCCTCCTGTTTCTCCCCCTCTGTTTCCAGACTCCTGTTTCTCCTCCTCTGTTTCCAGCCTCCTGTTTCTGCCCCACAGTTTCCAACCTCCTGTTTCTCACCCTCTGTTTCCAGACTCCTGTTTCTCCCCCTCTGTTTCCAGCCTCCTGTTTCTGCCCCTCTGTTTCCAGACTCCCGTTTCTCACACTCTGTTTCCAGACTCCTGTTTCTCCCCCTCTGTTTCCAGACTCCTGTTTCTGCCCCTCTGTTTCCAGACTCCTGTTTCTCCCCCTCTGTTTCCAGACTCCTGTTTCTCGCCCTCTGTTTCCAGACTCCTGTTTCTCACAATCTGTTTCCAGACTCCTGTTTCTCCCCCTCTGTTTCCAGACTCCTGTTTCTGCCCCTCTGTTTCCAGACTCCTGTTTCTCACCCTGAGTTTCCAGACTCCTGTTTCTCCCCCTCTGTTTCCAGCCTCCTGTTTCTCCCCCTCTGTTTCCTGACTCGTGTTTCTGCCCCTCTTTTTCCAGACTCCTGTTTCTGCCTCTCTGTTTCCAGACTCCTGTTTCTACCCCTCTGTTTCCAGTCTCCTGTTTCTGCCCCTCTGTTTCCAGTCTCCTGTTTCTGCCCCTCTGTTTCCAGACTCCTGTTTCTCCCCCTCTGTTTCCAGACTCCTGTTTCTGCCCCTCTGTTTCCAGGCTCCTGTTTCTGCCCCTCTGTTTCCAGACTCCTGTTTCTGCCCCTCTGTTTCCAGCCTCCTGTTTCTCCCCCTCTGTTTCCAGACTCCTGTTTCTCCCCCTCTGTTTCCAGACTCCTGTTTCTGCCCCTCAGTTTCCAACCTCCTGTTTCTCGCCCTCTGTTTCCAGACTCCTGTTTCTCCCCCTCTGTTTACAGACTCCTGTTTCTCACCCTCTGTTTCCAGACTCCTGTTTCTGCCCCTCTGTTTCCAGACTCCTGTTTCTGCCCCTCTGTTTCCAGGCTCCTGTTTCTGCCCCTCGGTTTCCAGACTCCTGTTTCTGCCCCTCTGTTTCCAGACTCCTGTTTCTCCCTCTCTGTTTCCAGCCTCCTGTTTCTGCCCCTCAGTTTCCAACCTCCTGTTTCTCGCCCTCTGTTTCCAGACTCCTGTTTCTCTCCCTCTGTTTCCAGACTCCTGTTTCTGCCCCTCTGTTTCCTGACTCCTGTTTCTGCCTCTCTGTTCCCAGACTCCTGTTTCTCCCCCTCTGTTTCCAGACTCCTGTTTCTGCCCCTGTGTTTCCAGGCTCCTGTTTCTGCCCCTCTGTTTCCAGACTCCTGTTTCTGCCCCTCTGTTTCCAGCCTCCTGTTTCTCCCCCTCTGTTTCCAGACTCCTGTTTCTCCCCCTCTGTTTCCAGCCTCCTGTTTCTGCCCCTCAGTTTCCAACCTCCTGTTTCTCGCCCTCTGTTTCCAGACTCCTGTTTCTCCCCCTCTGTTTCCAGACTCCTGTTTCTGCCCCTCTGTTTCCAGACTCCTGTTTCTGCCCCTCTGTTTCCAGACTTGTGTTTCTCCCCCTCTGTTTCCAGACTCCTGTTTCTCCCCCTCTGTTTCCAGACTCCTGTTTCTCCCCCTCTGTTTCCAGACTCCTGTTTCTGCCCCTCTGTTTCCAGACTCCTGTTTCTCACCATCTGTTTCCAGACTCCTGTTTCGCCCCCTCTGTTTACAGACACCTGTTTCTGCCCCTCTGTTTCCAGACTCCTGTTTCTCACCCTGAGTTTCCAGACTCCTGTTTCTCCCCCTCTGTTTCCAGACTCCTGTTTCTCACCCTCTGTTCCCAGCCTCCTGTTTCTTCCCCTCTGTTTCCAGACTCCTGTTCCTGCCCCTCTGTTTCCAGCGTCCTGATTCTGCCCCTCTGTTTCCAGACTCCTGTTTCTCACCCTCTGTTTCCAGACTCCTGTTCCTCCCCCTCTGTTTCCAGACTCCTGTTTCTCCCCCTCGGCTTCCAGACTCCTGATTCTCACCCTCTGTTTCCAGACTCCTGTTTCTCCCCCTCTGTTTCCAGACTCCTGTTTCTCCCCCTCTGTTTCCAGACTCCTGTATCTGCCCCTCTGTTTCCAGGCTCCTGTTTCTGCCCCTCTGTTTCCAGACTCCTGTTTCTGCCCCTCTGTTTCCAGCCTCCTGTTTCTCCCCCTCTGTTTCCAGACTCCTGTTTCTCCTCCTCTGTTTCCAGCCTCCTGTTTCTGCCCCACAGTTTCCAACCTCCTGTTTCTCACCCTCTGTTTCCAGACTCCTGTTTCTCCCCCTCTGTTTCCAGCCTCCTGTTTCTGCCCCTCTGTTTCCAGACTCCCGTTTCTCACACTCTGTTTCCAGACTCCTGTTTCTCCCCCTCTGTTTCCAGACTCCTGTTTCTGCCCCTCTGTTTCCAGACTCCTGTTTCTCCCCCTCTGTTTCCAGACTCCTGTTTCTCGCCCTCTGTTTCCAGACTCCTGTTTCTCACAATCTGTTTCCAGACTCCTGTTTCTCCCCCTCTGTTTCCAGACTCCTGTTTCTGCCCCTCTGTTTCCAGACTCCTGTTTCTCACCCTGAGTTTCCAGACTCCTGTTTCTCCCCCTCTGTTTCCAGCCTCCTGTTTCTCCCCCTCTGTTTCCTGACTCATGTTTCTGCCCCTCTTTTTCCAGACTCCTGTTTCTGCCTCTCTGTTTCCAGACTCCTGTTTCTACCCCTCTGTTTCCAGTCTCCTGTTTCTGCCCCTCTGTTTGCAGGCTCCTGTTTCTGCCCCTCTGTTTCCAGACTCCTGTTTCTCCCCCTCTGTTTCCAGACTCCTGTTTCTGCCCCTCTGTTTCCAGGCTCCTGTTTCTGCCCCTCTGTTTCCAGACTCCTGTTTCTGCCCCTCTGTTTCCAGCCTCCTGTTTCTCCCCCTCTGTTTCCAGACTCCTGTTTCTCCCCCTCTGTTTCCAGCCTCCTGTTTCTGCCCCTCAGTTTCCAACCTCCTGTTTCTCGCCCTCTGTGTCCAGATTCCTGTTTCTCCCCCTCTGTTTCCAGCCTCCTGTTTCTGCCCCTCTGTTTCCAGACTCCTGATTCTCACCCTCTGTTTCCAGACTCCTGTTTCTCCCCCTCTGTTTCCAGACTCCTGTTTCGGCCCCTCTGTTTCCAGACTCCTGTTTCTCCCCCTCTGTTTCCAGACTCCTGTTTCTCCCCCTCTGTTTCCAGATTCCTGTTTCTCCCCCTCTGTTTCCAGACTCCTGTTTCTGCCCCTCTGTTTCCAGACTCCTGTTTCTCACCCTCTGTTTCCAGACTCCTGTTTCTCCCCCTCTGTTTCCAGACTCCTGTTTCTGCCCCTCTGTTTCCAGCCTCCTGTTTCTCCCCCTCTGTTTCCAGACTCCTGTTTCTCCCTCTCTGTTTCCAGCCTCTTGTTTCTGCCCCTCAGTTTCCAACCTCCTGTTTCTCGCCCTCTGTTTCCAGACTCCTGTTTCTCCCCCTCTGTTTCCAGACTCCTGTTTCTGCCCCTCTGTTTCCTGACTCCTGTTTCTGCCTCTCTGTTTCCAGACTCCTGTTTCTGCCCCTCTGTTTCCAGACTCCTGTTTCTGCCCCTCTGTTTCCAGGCTCCTGTTTCTGCCCCTCGGTTTCCAGACTCCTGTTTCTGCCCCTCTGTTTCCAGACTCCTGTTTCTCCCTCTCTGTTTCCAGCCTCCTGTTTCTGCCCCTCAGTTTCCAACCTCCTGTTTCTCGCCCTCTGTTTCCAGACTCCTGTTTCTCTCCCTCTGTTTCCAGAATCCTGTTTCTGCCCCTCTGTTTCCTGACTCCTGTTTCTGCCTCTCTGTTCCCAGACTCCTGTTTCTCCCCCTCTGTTTCCAGACTCCTGTTTCTGCCCCTGTGTTTCCAGGCTCCTGTTTCTGCCCCTCTGTTTCCAGACTCCTGTTTCTGCCCCTCTGTTTCCAGCCTCCTGTTTCTCCCCCTCTGTTTCCAGACTCCTGTTTCTCCCCCTCTGTTTCCAGACTCCTGTTTCTGCCCCTCAGTTTCCAACCACCTGTTTCTCGCCCTCTGTTTCCAGACTCCTGTTTCTCCCCCTCTGTTTCCAGACTCCTGTTTCTGCCCCTCTGTTTCCAGACTCCTGTTTCTGCCCCTCTGTTTCCAGACTTGTGTTTCTCCCCCTCTGTTTCCAGACTCCTGTTTCTCCCCCTCTGTTTCCAGACTCCTGTTTCTCCCCCTCTGTTTCCAGACTCCTGTTTCTGCCCCTCTGTTTCCAGACTCCTGTTTCTCACCATCTGTTTCCAGACTCCTGTTCCTCCCCCTCTGTTTCCAGACTCCTGTTTCTCCCCCTCTGCTTCCAGACTCCTGATTCTCACCCTCTGTTTCCAGACTCCTGTTTCTCCCCCTCTGTTTCCAGACTCCTGTTTCTCCCCCTCTGTTTCCAGACTCCTGTATCTGCCCCTCTGTTTCCAGGCTCCTGTTTCTGCCCCTCTTTTTTCCAGACTCCTGTTTCTGCCCCTCTGTTTCCAGCCTCCTGTTTCTCCCCCTCTGTTTCCAGACTCCTGTTTCTCCTCCTCTGTTTCCAGCCTCCTGTTTCTGCCCCACAGTTTCCAACCTCCTGTTTCTCACCCTCTGTTTCCAGACTCCTGTTTCTCCCCCTCTGTTTCCAGCCTCCTGTTTCTGCCCCTCTGTTTCCAGACTCCCGTTTCTCACACTCTGTTTCCAGACTCCTGTTTCTCCCCCTCTGTTTCCAGACTCCTGTTTCTGCCCCTCTGTTTCCAGACTCCTGTTTCTCCCCCTCTGTTTCCAGACTCCTGTTTCTCGCCCTCTGTTTCCAGACTCCTGTTTCTCACAATCTGTTTCCAGACTCCTGTTTCTCCCCCTCTGTTTCCAGACTCCTGTTTCTGCCCCTCTGTTTCCAGACTCCTGTTTCTCACCCTGAGTTTCCAGACTCCTGTTTCTCCCCCTCTGTTTCCAGCCTCCTGTTTCTCCCCCTCTGTTTCCTGACTCGTGTTTCTGCCCCTCTTTTTCCAGACTCCTGTTTCTGCCTCTCTGTTTCCAGACTCCTGTTTCTACCCCTCTGTTTCCAGTCTCCTGTTTCTGCCCCTCTGTTTCCAGTCTCCTGTTTCTGCCCCTCTGTTTCCAGACTCCTGTTTCTCCCCCTCTGTTTCCAGACTCCTGTTTCTGCCCCTCTGTTTCCAGGCTCCTGTTTCTGCCCCTCTGTTTCCAGACTCCTGTTTCTGCCCCTCTGTTTCCAGCCTCCTGTTTCTCCCCCTCTGTTTCCAGACTCCTGTTTCTCCCCCTCTGTTTCCAGACTCCTGTTTCTGCCCCTCAGTTTCCAACCTCCTGTTTCTCGCCCTCTGTTTCCAGACTCCTGTTTCTCCCCCTCTGTTTACAGACTCCTGTTTCTCACCCTCTGTTTCCAGACTCCTGTTTCTGCCCCTCTGTTTCCAGACTCCTGTTTCTGCCCCTCTGTTTCCAGGCTCCTGTTTCTGCCCCTCGGTTTCCAGACTCCTGTTTCTGCCCCTCTGTTTCCAGACTCCTGTTTCTCCCTCTCTGTTTCCAGCCTCCTGTTTCTGCCCCTCAGTTTCCAACCTCCTGTTTCTCGCCCTCTGTTTCCAGACTCCTGTTTCTCTCCCTCTGTTTCCAGACTCCTGTTTCTGCCCCTCTGTTTCCTGACTCCTGTTTCTGCCTCTCTGTTCCCAGACTCCTGTTTCTCCCCCTCTGTTTCCAGACTCCTGTTTCTGCCCCTGTGTTTCCAGGCTCCTGTTTCTGCCCCTCTGTTTCCAGACTCCTGTTTCTGCCCCTCTGTTTCCAGCCTCCTGTTTCTCCCCCTCTGTTTCCAGACTCCTGTTTCTCCCCCTCTGTTTCCAGCCTCCTGTTTCTGCCCCTCAGTTTCCAACCTCCTGTTTCTCGCCCTCTGTTTCCAGACTCCTGTTTCTCCCCCTCTGTTTCCAGACTCCTGTTTCTGCCCCTCTGTTTCCAGACTCCTGTTTCTGCCCCTCTGTTTCCAGACTTGTGTTTCTCCCCCTCTGTTTCCAGACTCCTGTTTCTCCCCCTCTGTTTCCAGACTCCTGTTTCTCCCCCTCTGTTTCCAGACTCCTGTTTCTGCCCCTCTGTTTCCAGACTCCTGTTTCTCACCATCTGTTTCCAGACTCCTGTTTCGCCCCCTCTGTTTACAGACACCTGTTTCTGCCCCTCTGTTTCCAGACTCCTGTTTCTCACCCTGAGTTTCCAGACTCCTGTTTCTCCCCCTCTGTTTCCAGACTCCTGTTTCTCACCCTCTGTTCCCAGCCTCCTGTTTCTTCCCCTCTGTTTCCAGACTCCTGTTTCTGCCCCTCTGTTTCCAGCGTCCTGATTCTGCCCCTCTGTTTCCAGACTCCTGTTTCTCACCCTCTGTTTCCAGACTCCTGTTCCTCCCCCTCTGTTTCCAGACTCCTGTTTCTCCCCCTCGGCTTCCAGACTCCTGATTCTCACCCTCTGTTTCCAGACTCCTGTTTCTCCCCCTCTGTTTCCAGACTCCTGTTTCTCCCCCTCTGTTTCCAGACTCCTGTATCTGCCCCTCTGTTTCCAGGCTCCTGTTTCTGCCCCTCTGTTTCCAGACTCCTGTTTCTGCCCCTCTGTTTCCAGCCTCCTGTTTCTCCCCCTCTGTTTCCAGACTCCTGTTTCTCCTCCTCTGTTTCCAGCCTCCTGTTTCTGCCCCACAGTTTCCAACCTCCTGTTTCTCACCCTCTGTTTCCAGACTCCTGTTTCTCCCCCTCTGTTTCCAGCCTCCTGTTTCTGCCCCTCTGTTTCCAGACTCCCGTTTCTCACACTCTGTTTCCAGACTCCTGTTTCTCCCCCTCTGTTTCCAGACTCCTGTTTCTGCCCCTCTGTTTCCAGACTCCTGTTTCTCCCCCTCTGTTTCCAGACTCCTGTTTCTCGCCCTCTGTTTCCAGACTCCTGTTTCTCACAATCTGTTTCCAGACTCCTGTTTCTCCCCCTCTGTTTCCAGACTCCTGTTTCTGCCCCTCTGTTTCCAGACTCCTGTTTCTCACCCTGAGTTTCCAGACTCCTGTTTCTCCCCCTCTGTTTCCAGCCTCCTGTTTCTCCCCCTCTGTTTCCTGACTCCTGTTTCTGCCCCTCTTTTTCCAGACTCCTGTTTCTGCCTCTCTGTTTCCAGACTCCTGTTTCTACCCCTCTGTTTCCAGTCTCCTGTTTCTGCCCCTCTGTTTGCAGGCTCCTGTTTCTGCCCCTCTGTTTCCAGACTCCTGTTTCTCCCCCTCTGTTTCCAGACTCCTGTTTCTGCCCCTCTGTTTCCAGGCTCCTGTTTCTGCCCCTCTGTTTCCAGACTCCTGTTTCTGCCCCTCTGTTTCCAGCCTCCTGTTTCTCCCCCTCTGTTTCCAGACTCCTGTTTCTCCCCCTCTGTTTCCAGCCTCCTGTTTCTGCCCCTCAGTTTCCAACCTCCTGTTTCTCGCCCTCTGTGTCCAGATTCCTGTTTCTCCCCCTCTGTTTCCAGCCTCCTGTTTCTGCCCCTCTGTTTCCAGACTCCTGATTCTCACCCTCTGTTTCCAGACTCCTGTTTCTCCCCCTCTGTTTCCAGACTCCTGTTTCGGCCCCTCTGTTTCCAGACTCCTGTTTCTCCCCCTCTGTTTCCAGACTCCTGTTTCTCCCCCTCTGTTTCCAGATTCCTGTTTCTCCCCCTCTGTTTCCAGACTCCTGTTTCTGCCCCTCTGTTTCCAGACTCCTGTTTCTCACCCTCTGTTTCCAGACTCCTGTTTCTCCCCCTCTGTTTCCAGACTCCTGTTTCTGCCCCTCTGTTTCCAGACTTCTGTTTCTCCCCCTCTGTTTCCAGACTCCTGTTCCTCCCCCTCTGTTTCCAGACTCCTGTGTCTCCCCCTCTGTTTCCAGACTCCTGTTTCTGCCCCTCTGTTTCCAGCCTCCTGATTCTGCCTCTCTGTTTCCAGACTCCTGTTTCTCACCCTCTGTTTCCAGACTCCTGTTTCTCCCCCTCTGTTTCCAGACTCCTGTTTCTCCCCCTCTGCTTCCAGACTCCTGATTCTCACCCTCTGTTTCCAGGCTCCTGTTTCTTCCCCTCTGTTTCCTGACTCCTGTTTCTCCCCCTCTGTTTCCAGACTCCTGTTTCTGCCCCTCTGTTTCCAGGCTCCTGTTTCTGCCCCTCTGTTTCCAGACTCCTGTTTCTCCCCCTCTGTTTCCAGACTCCTGTTTCTCCCCCACTGTTTCCAGCCTCCTGTTTCTGCCCCTCAGTTTCCAACCTCCTGTTTCTCGCCCTCTGTTTCCAGACTCCTGTTTCTCCCCCTCTGTTTCCAGCCTCCTGTTTCTGCCCCTCTGTTTCCAGACTCCTGTTTCTGCCCCTCTGATTCCAGACTCCTGTTTCTGCCCCTCTGTTTCCAGTCTCCTGTTTCTCCCCCCCTGTTTCCAGACTCCTGTTTCTGCCCCTCTGTTTCCAGACTCCTGTTTCTGCCCCTCTGTTTCCAGGCTCCTGTTTCTGCCCCTCTGTTTCCAGACTCCTGTTTCTCCCCCTCTGTTTCCAGACTCCTGTTTCTCCCCCTCTGTTTCCAGCCTCCTGTTTCTGCCCCTCAGTTTCCAACCTCCTGTTTCTCGCCCTCTGTTTCCAGACTCCTGTTTCTCCCCCTCTGATTCCAGCCTCCTGTTTCTGCCCCTCTGTTTCCAGACACCTGTTTCTCACCCTCTGTTTCCAGACTCCTGTTTCTCCCCCTCTGTTTCCAGACTCCTGTTTCTGCCCCTCTGTTTCCAGACTCCTGTTTCTGCCCCTCAGTTTCCAGACTCCTGTTTCTGCCCCTCTGTTTCCTGACTCCTGTTTCTCACCCTCTGTTTCCAGACTCCTGTTTCTCCCCCTCTGTTTCCAGACTCCTGTTTCTCCCCCTCTGTTTCCAGACTCCTGTTTCTCCCCCTTTGTTTCCAGACTCATGATTCTGCCCCTCTGTTTCCAGACTCTTGTTTCTCACGATCTGTTTCCAGACTCCTGTTCCTCCCCCTCTGTTTCCAGACTCCTGTTTCGGCCCCTCTGTTTCCAGACTCCTGTTTCTCACCCTGAGTTTCCAGGCTCCTGTTTCTCCCCCTCTGTTTCCAGCCTCCTGTTTCTCCCCCTCTGTTTCCAGCCTCCTGTTTCTTCCCCTCTGTTTCCAGACTCCTGTTTCTGCCCCTCTGTTTCCAGACTCCTGATTCTGCCCCTCTGTTTCCAGACTCCTGTTTCTCACCCTCTGTTTCCAGACTCCTATTTCTCCCCCTCTGTTTCCAGACTCCTGTTTCTCCCCCTCTGTTTCCAGACTCCTGTTTCTGCCCCTCTGTTTCCAGGCTCCTGTTTCTGCCCCTCTGTTTCCAGACTCCTGTTTCTGCCCCTCTGTTTCCAGACTCCTGTTTCTCCCCCTCTGTTTCCAGAGTCCTGTTCCTCCCCCACTGTTTCCAGCCTCCTATTCCTGCCCCTCAGTTTCCATCCTCCTGTTTCTCGCCCTCTGATTCCAGACCCCTGTTTCTCCCACTCTGTTTCCAGCCTCCTGTTTCTGCTCCTCTGTTTCCAGACTCCTGTTTCTCACCCTCTGTTTCCAGACTCCTGTTTCTCCCCCTCTGTTTCCAGACTCCTGTTTCTGCCCCTCTGTTTCCAGACTTCTGTTTCTCCCCCTCTGTTTCCAGGCTCCTGTTTCTCACCCTCTGTTTCCAGACTCCTGTTTCTCCCCCTCTGTTGCCAGACTCCTGTTTCTGCCCCTCTGTTTCCAGACTCCTGTTTCTCACCCTGAGTTTCCAGACTCCTGTTTCTACCCCTCTGTTTCCAGACTCCTGTTTCTCCCCCTTTGTTTCCAAGCCTCCTGTTTCTTCCACTCTGTTTCCAGACTCCTGTTTCTGCCCCTCTGTTTCCATCCTCCTGATTCTGCCCCTCTGTTTCCAGACTCCTGTTTCCCACCCTCTGTTTCCAGACTCCTGTTTCTCTCCCTCTGTTTCCAGACTCCTGTTTCTCCCCCTCTGCTTCCAGACTCCTGATTCTCACCCTCTGTTTCCACCCTCCTTTTTCTCACCCTCTGTTTCCAGACTCCTGTTTGTCCCCCTCTGTTTCCAGACTCCTGTTTCTGCCCCTCTGTTTCCAGACTCCTGTTTCTCCCCCTCTGTTTCCAGACTCCTGTTTCTGCCCCTCAGTTTCCAGACTTCTGTTTCTCCCCCTCTGTTTCCAGACTCCTGTTTCTCCCCCTCCGTTTCCAGACTCCTGTTTCTCCCCCTCTGTTTCCAGACTCCTGTTTCTGCCCTTGTGTTTCCAGCCTCCTGATTCTGCCCCTCTGTTTCCGGACTCCTGTTTCTCACCCGCTGTTTCCAGACTCCTGTTTCTCCCCCTCTGTTTCCAGACTCCTGTTTCTGCCCCTCTGTTTCCAGACCCTTTTTCTCACCCTCTGTTTCCAGACTCCTGTTTCTCCCCCTCTGTTTCCAGACTCCTGTTTCTGCCGCTCTGTTTCCAGACTTCTGTTTCTCCCCCTCTGTTTCCAGACTCCTGTTTCTCCCCCTCTGTTTCCAGACTCCTGTTTCTCCCCCTCTGTTTCCAGACTCCTGATTCTGCCCCTCTGTTTCCAGCCTCCTGATTCTACCTCTCTGTTTCCAGACTCCTGTTTCTCACCCTCTGTTTCCAGACTCCTGTTTCTCCCCCTCTGTTTCCAGACTCCTGTTTCTCCCCCTCTGCTTCCAGACTCCTGATTCTCAACCTCTGTTTCCAGGCTCCTGTTTCTTCCCCTCTGTTTCCAGACTCCTGTTTCTCCCCCTCTGTTTCCAGACTCCTGTTTCTGCCCCTCTGTTTCCAGGCTCCTGTTTCTGCCCCTCTGTTTCCAGACTCCTGTTTCTCCCCCTCTGTTTCCAGACTCCTGTTTCTCCCCCACTGTTTCCAGCCTCCTGTTTCTGCCCCTCAGTTTCCAACCTCCTGTTTCTCGCCCTCTGTTTCCAGACTCCTGTTTCTCCCCCTTTGTTTCCAGCCTCCTGTTTCTGCCCCTCTGTTTCCAGACTCCTGTTTCTGCCCCTCTGTTTCCAGACTCCTGTTTCTGCCCCTCTGTTTCCAGTCTCCTGTTCCTCCCCCCCTGTTTCCAGACTCCTGTTTCTGCCCCTCTGTTTCCAGACTCCTGTTTCTGCCCCTCTGTTTCCAGGCTCCTGTTTCTGCCCCTCTGTTTCCAGACTCCTGTTTCTGCCCCTCTGTTTCCAGCCTCCTGTTTCTCCCCCTCTGTTTCCAGACTCCTGTTTCTCCCCCTCTGTTTCCAGCCTCCTGTTTCTGCCCCTCAGTTTCCAACCTCCTGTTTCTCGCCCTTTGTTTCCAGACTCCTGTTTCTCCCCCTCTGATTCCAGCCTCCTGTTTCTGCCCCTCTGTTTACAGACTCCTGTTTCTAACCCTCTGTTTCCAGACTCCTGTTTCTCCCCCTCTGTTTCCAGACTCCTGTTTCTGCCCCTCTGTTTCCAGACTCCTGTTTCTGCCCCTCTGTTTCCAGACTCCTGTTTCTGCCCCTCTGTTTCCAGACTCCTGTTTCTCTCCCTCTGTTTCCAGACTCCTGTTTCTCCCCCACTGCTTCCAGACTCCTGATTCTCACCCTCTGTTTCCACCCTCCTGTTTCTCCCCCTCTGTTTCCAGACTCCTGTTTCTCCCCCTCTGTTTCCAGACTCCTGTTTCTGCCCCTCTGTTTCCAGACTCCTGTTTCTCCCCCTCTGTTTCCAGACTCCTGTTTCTCACCCTCTGTTTCCAGACTTCTGTTTCTCCCCCTCTGTTTCCAGACTCCTGTTTCTCCCCCTCTGTTTCCAGACTGCTGTTTCTCCCCCTCTGTTTCCAGACTCCTGTTTCTGCCCCTCTGTTTCCAGCCTCCTGATTCTGCCCCTCTGTTTCCAGACTCCTGTTTCTCACCCTCTGTTTCCAGACTCCTGTTTCTCCCCCTCTGTTTCCAGACTCCTGTTTCTCCCCCTCTGCTTCCAGACTCCTGACTCTCACCCTCTGTTTCCAGACTCCTGTTTCTCCCCCTCTGTTTCCAGACTCCTGTTTCTCCCCCTCTGTTTCCAGACTCCTGTTTCTGCCCCTCTGTTTCCAGGCTCCTGTTTCTGCCCCTCTGTTTCCAGACTGCTGTTTCTGCCCCTCTGTTTCCAGACTCCTGTTTCTCCCCCTCTGTTTCCAGAGTCCTGTTCCTCCACCACTGTTTCCAGCCTCCTATTCCTGCCCCTCAGTTTCCGTCCTCCTGTTTCTCGCCCTCTGTTTCCAGACTCCTGTTTCTCCCCCTCTGTTTCCAGCCTCCTGTTTCTGCTCCTCTGTTTCCAGACTCCTGTTTCTCACCCTCTGTTGCCAGACTCCTGTTTCTCCCCCTCTGTGTCCAGACTCCTGTTTCTGCCCCTCTGTTTCCAGACTTCTGTTTCTCCCCCTCTCTCTCCAGACTCCTGTTTCTCCCCCTCTGTTTCCAGACTCCTGTTTCTCCCCCTCTGTTTCCAGACTCATGTTTCTGCCCCTCTCTTTCCAGACTCCTGTTTCTCACCAACTGTTTCCAGACTCCTGTTCCTCCCCCTCTGTTTCCAGACTCCTGTTTCTGCCCCTCTGTTTCCAGACTCCTGTTTCTCACCCTGAGTTTCCAGACTCCTGTTTCTACCCCTCTGTTTCCAGCCTCCTGTTTCTCCCCCTCTGTTTCCAAGCCTCCTGTTTCTTCCCCTCTGTTTCCAGACTCCTGTTTCTGCCCCTCTGTTTCCAGCCTCCTGATTCTGCCTCTCTGTTTCAAGACTCCTGTTTCTCACCCTCTGTTTCCAGACTCCTGTTTCTCTCCCTCTGTTTCCAGACTCCTGTTTCTCCCCCTCTGCTTCCAGACTCCTGATTCTCACCCTCTGTTTCCACCCTCCTTTTTCTCACCCTCTGTTTCCAGACTCCTGTTTGTCCCCCTCTGTTTCCAGACTCCTGTTTCTGCCCCTCTGTTTCCAGACTCCTGTTTCTCCCCCTCTGTTTCCAGACTCCTGTTTCTGCCCCTCAGTTTCCAGACTTCTGTTTCTCCCCCTCTGTTTCCAGACTCCTGTTTCTCCCCCTCTGTTTCCAGACTCCTGTTTCTCCCCCTCTGTTTCCAGACTCCTGTTTCTGCCCCTGTGTTTCCAGCCTCCTGATTCTGCCCCTCTGTTTCCGGACTCCTGTTTCTCACCCTCTGTTTCCAGACTCCTGTTTCTCCCCCTCTGTTTCCAGACTCCTGTTTCTCCCCCTCTGCTACCAGACTCCTGATTCTCACACTCTGCTTCCAGACTCCTGTTTCTCCCCCTCTGTTTCCAGACTCCTGTTTCTCCCTCTCTGTTTCCAGACTCCTGTTTCTGCCCCTCTGTTTCCAGGCTCCTGTTTCTGCCCCTCTGTTTCCAGACTCCTGTTTCTCACCCTGAGTTTCCAGACTCCTGTTTCTCCCCCTCAGTTTCCAGCCTCCTGTTTCTCACCCTCTGTTTCTAGCCTCCTGTTTCTTCCGCTCTGTTTCCAGACTCCTGTTTCTGCCCCTCTGTTTCCAGACTCTTGTTTCTGCCCCTCTGTTTCCAGACTTCTGTTTCTCCCCCTCTGTTTCCTGACTCCTGTTTCTGCCCCTCTGTTTCCAGACTCCTGTTTCTGCCTCTCTGTTTCCAGACTCCTGTTTCTCACCCTCTGTTTCCAGACTCCTGTTTCTCTCCCTCTGTTTCCAGACTCCTGTTTCTCCCCCTCTGCTTCCAGACTCCTGATTCTCACCCTCTGTTTCCACCCTCCTGTTTCTCCCCCTCTGTTTCCAGACTCCTGTTTCTCCCCCTCTGCTTCCAGACTCCTGTTTCTTCCCCTCTGTTTCCAGACTCCTGTTTCTGCCCCTCTGTTTCCAGACTCCTGTTTCTGCCCCTCTGTTTCCAGACTCCTGTTTCTCCCCCTCTGTTTCCAGACTCCTGTTTCTGCCCCTCTGTTTCCAGACTCCTGTTTCTCCCCCTCTATTTCCAGACTCCTGTTTCTGCCCCTCTGTTTCCAGGCTCCTGTTTCTCCCCCTCTGTTTCCAGACTCCTGTTTCTGCCCCTCTGTTTCCAGCCTCCTGTTTCTCCCCCTCTGTTTCCAGACTCCTGTTTCTCCCCCTCTGTTTCCAGCCTCCTGTTTCTGCCCCTCAGTTTCCAACCTCCTGTTTCTCGCCCTCTGGTTCCAGACTCCTGTTTCTCCCCCTCTGTTTCCAGACTCCTGTTTCTGCCCCTCAGTTTCCAGACTTCTGTTTCTCCCCCTCTGTTTCCAGACTCCTGTTTCTCCCCCTCTGCTACCAGACTCCTGATTCTCACACTCTGCTTCCAGACTCCTGTTTCTCCCCCTCTGTTTCCATACTCCTGTTTCTCCCTCTCTGTTTCCAGACTCCTGTTTCTGCCCCTCTGTTTCCAGGCTCCTGTTTCTGCCCCTCTGTTTCCAGACTCCTGTTTCTCACCCTGAGTTTCCAGACTCCTGTTTCTCCCCCTCTGTTTCCAGCCTCCTGTTTCTCACCCTCTGTTTCCAGCCTCCTGTTTTTTCCGCTCTGTTTCCAGACTCCTGTTTCTGCCCCTCTGTTTCCAGACTCCTGTTTCTGCCCCTCTGTTTCCAGACTTCTGTTTCTCCCCCTCTGTTTCCTGACTCCTGTTTCTGCCCCTCTGTTTCCAGACTCCTGTTTCTGCCTCTCTGTTTCCAGACTCCTGTTTCTCACCCTCTGTTTCCAGACTCCTGTTTCTCTCCCTCTGTTTCCAGACTCCTGTTTCTCCCCCTCTGCTTCCAGACTCCTGATTCTCACCCTCTGTTTCCACCCTCCTGTTTCTCCCCCTCTGTTTCCAGACTCCTGTTTCTCCCCCTCTGTTTCCAGACTCCTGTTTCTTCCCCTCTGTTTCCAGACTCCTGTTTCTGCCCCTCTGTTTCCAGACTCCTGTTTCTGCCCCTCTGTTTCCAGACTCCTGTTTCTCCCCCTCTGTTTCCAGACTCCTGTTTCTGCCCCTCTGTTTCCAGACTCCTGTTTCTCCCCCTCTATTTCCAGACTCCTGTTTCTTCCCCTCTGTTTCCAGGCTCCTGTTTCTCCCCCTCTGTTTCCAGACTCCTGTTTCTGCCCCTCTGTTTCCAGACTCCTGTTTCTCCCCCTCTGTTTCCAGACTCCTGTTTCTGCCCCTCTGTTTCCAGACTCCTGTTTCTCCCCCTCTATTTCCAGACTCCTGTTTCTGCCCCTCTGTTTCCAGGCTCCTGTTTCTCCCCCTCTGCTTCCAGACTCCTGTTTCTGCCCCTCTGTTTCCAGCCTCCTGTTTCTCCCCCTCTGTTTCCAGACTCCTGTTTCTCCCCCTCTGTTTCCAGCCTCCTGTTTCTGCCCCTCAGTTTCCAACCTCCTGTTTCTCGCCCTCTGTTTCCAGACTCCTGTTTCTCCCCCTCTGTTTCCAGCCTCCTGTTTCTGCCCCTCTGTTTCCAGACTCCTGTTTCTCACCCTCTGTTTCCAGACTCCTGTTTCTCCCCCTCTGTTTCCAGACTCCTGTTTCTGCCCCTCTGTTTCCAGACTCCTGCCTCGCCCACTCTGTTTCCAGACTCCTGTTTCTGCCCCTCTGTTTCCAGACGCCTGTTCCTCCCCCTCTGTTTCCAGACTCCTGTTTCTGCCCCTCTGTTTCCAGACTCCTGTTTCTCACCCTGAGTTTCCAGACTCCTGTTTCTCCCCCTCTGTTTCCAGACTCCTGTTTTTCCCCCTCTGTTTCCAGCCTCCTGTTTCTTCCCCTCTGTTTCCAGACTCCTGTTTCTTCCCCTCTGTTTCCAGCCTCCTGATTCTGCCCCTCTGTTTCCAGACTCCTGTTTCTCACCCTCTGATTCCAGACTCCTGTTTCTCTCCCTCTGCTTCCAGACTCCTGTTTCTCCCCCTCTGCTTCCAGACTCCTGTTTCTCACCCTCTGTTTCCAGACTCCTGTTTCTGCCCCTCTGTTTCCAGACTCCTGTTTCTGCCCCTATGTTTCCAGACTTCTGTTTCTCCCCCTCTGTTTCCTGACTCCTGTCTCTGCCCCTCTGTTTCCAGACTCCTGTTTCTGCCTCTCTGTTTCCAAACTCCTGTTTCTCACCCTCTGTTTCCAGACTCCTGTTTCTCTCCCTCTATTTCCAGACTCCTGTTTCTCCCCCTCTGCTTCCAGACTCCTGATTCTCACCCTCTGTTTCCACCCTCCTGTTTCTCCCCCTCTGTTTCCAGACTCCTGTTTCTTCCCCTCTGTTTCCAGACTCCTGTTTCTGCCCCTCTGTTTCCAGACTCCTGTTTCTGCCCCTCTGTTTCCAGACTCCTGTTTCTCCCCCTCTGTTTCCAGACTCCTGTTTCTCCCCCTCTGCTTCCAGACTCCTGATTCTCACCCTCTATTTCCAGACTCCTGTTTCTGCCCTCTGTTTCCAGGCTCCAGTTTCTCCCCCTCTGTTTCCAGACTCCTGTTTCTGCCCCTCTGTTTCCAGCCTCCTGTTTCTCCCCCTCTGTTTCCAGACTCCTGTTTCTCACCATCTGTTTCCAGACTCCTGTTTCTCCCCCTCTGTTTACAGACTCCTGTTTCTGCCCCTCAGTTTCCAGACTCCTGTTTCTCACCCTGAGTTTCCAGACTCCTGTTTCTCCCCCTCTGTTTCCAGACTCCCGTTTCTCACCCTCTGTTCCCAGCCTCCTGTTTCTTCCCCTCTGTTTCCAGACTCCTGTTTCTGCCCCTCTGTTTCCAGCGTCCTGATTCTGCCCCTCTGTTCCAGACTCCTGTTCCTCCCCCTCTGTTTCCAGACTCCTGTTCTCCCCCTCTGCTTCCAGACTCCTGATTCTCACCCTCTGTTTCCACACTCCTGTTTCTCCCCGTTTCCAGACTCCTGTTTCTCCCCCTCTGTTTCCAGACTCCTGTATCTGCCCCTCTGTTTCCAGGCTCCTGTTTCTGCCCCTCTGTTTCCAGACTCCTGTTTCTGCCCCTCTGTTTCCAGCCTCCTGTTTCTCCCCCTCTGTTTCCAGACTCCTGATTCTCCTCCTCTGATTCCAGCCTCCTGTTTCTGCCCCACAGTTTCCAACCTCCTGTTTCTCACCCTCTGTTTCCAGACTCCTGTTTCTCCCCCTCTGTTTCCAGCCTCCTGTTTCTGCCCCTCTGTTTCCAGACTCCCGTTTCTCACACTCTGTTTCCAGACTCCTGTTTCTCCCCCTCTGTTTCCAGACTCCTGTTTCTGCCCCTCTGTTTCCAGACTCCTGTTTCTCCCCCTCTGTTTCCAGACTCCTGTTTCTCGCCCTCTGTTTCCAGACTCCTGTTTCTCACAATCTGTTTCCAGACTCCTGTTTCTCCCCCTCTGTTTCCAGACTCCTGTTTCTGCCCCTCTGTTTCCAGACTCCTGTTTCTCACCCTGAGTTTCCAGACTCCTGTTTCTCCCCCTCTGTTTCCAGCCTCCTGTTTCTCCCCCTCTGTTTCCTGACTCCTGTTTCTGCCCCTCTTTTTCCAGACTCCTGTTTCTGCCTCTCTGTTTCCAGACTCCTGTTTCTCCCCCTCTGTTTCCAGTCTCCTGTTTCTGCCCCTCTGCTTGCAGGCTCCTGTTTCTGCCCCTCTGTTTCCAGACTCCTGTTTCTGCCCCTCTGTTTCCAGCCTCCTGTTTCTCCCCCTCTCTTTCCAGACTCCTGTTTCTCCCCCTCTGTTTCCAGCCTCCTGTTTCTGCCCCTCAGTTACCAACCTCCTGTTTCTCGCACTCTGTTTCCAGACTCCTGTTTCTCCCCCTCTGTTTCCAGACTCCTGTTTCTGCCCCTCTGTTTCCAGACTCCTGATTCTGCCCCTCTGTTTCCAGACTCCTGTTTCTGCCCCTCTGTTTCCAGACTCCTGTTTCTCCCCCTCTGTTTCCAGACTCCTGTTTCTCCCCCTCTGTTTCCAGACTCCTGTTTCTGCCCCTCTGTTTCCAGGCTCCTGTTTCTGCCCCTCTGTTTCCAGACTCCTGTTTCTGCCCCTCTGTTTCCAGCCTCCTGTTTCTCCCCTTCTGTTTCCAGACTCCTGTTTCTCCCCCTCTCTTTCCAGCCTCCTGTTTCTGCCCCTCAGTTTCCAACCTCCTGTTTCTCGCCCTCTGTTTCCAGAGTCCTGTTTCTCCCCCTCTGTTTCCAGCCTCCTGTTTCTGCCCCTCTGTTTCCAGACTCCTGATTCTCACCCTCTGTTTCCAGACTCCTGTTTCTCCCCCTCTGTTTCCAGACTCCTGTTTCGGCCCCTCTGTTTCCAGACTCCTGTTTCTCCCCCTCTGTTTCCAGACTCCTGTTTCTCCCCCTCTGTTTCCAGACTCCTGTTTCTCCCCCTCTGTTTCCAGACACCTGTTTCTGCCCCTCTGTTTCCAGACTCCTGTTTCTCACCCTCTGTTTCCAGACTCCTGTTTCTCCCCCTCTGTTTCCAGACTCCTGTTTCTGCCCCTCTGTTTCCAGACTTCTGTTTCTCCCCCTCTGTTTCCAGACTCCTGTTTCTCCCCCTCTGTTTCCAGACTCCTGTTTCTGCCGCTCTGTTTCCAGACTCCTGTTTCTCACCCTCTGTTTCCAGACTCCTGTTTCTCCCCCTCTGTTTCGAGACTCCTGTTTCTCCCCCTCTGCTTCCAGACTCCTGATTCTCACCCTCTGTTTCCAGGCTCCTGTTTCTTCCCCTCTGTTTCCAGACTCCTGTTTCTCCCCCTCTGTTTCCAGACTCCTGTTTCTGCCCCTCTGTTTCCAGGGTCCTGTTTCTGCCCCTCTGTTTCCAGACTCCTGTTTCTCATCCCCTGTTTCCAGACTCCTGTTTCTCCCCCACTGTTTCCAGCCTCCTGTTTCTGCCCCTCAGTTTCCAACCTCCTGTTTCTCGCCCTCTGTTTCCAGACTCCTGTTTCTCCCCCTCTGTTTCCAGCCTCGTGTTTCTGCCCCTCTGTTTCCAGACTCCTGTTTCTGCCCCTCTGTTTCCAGACTCCTGTTTCTGCCCCTCTGTTTCCAGTCTCCTGTTTCTCCCCCCCTGTTTCCAGACTCCTGTTTCTGCCCCTCTGTTTGCAGGCTCCCGTTTCTGCCCCTCTGTTTCCAGACTCCTGTTTTTGCCCCTCTGTTTCCAGCCTCCTGTTTCTCCCCCTCTGTTTCCAGACTCCTGTTTCTCCCCCTCTGTTTCCAGCCTCCTGTTTCTGCCCCTCAGTTTCCAACCTCCTGTTTCTCGCCCTCTGTTTCCAGACTCCTGTTTCTCCCCCTCTGATTCCAGCCTCCTGTTTCTGCCCCTCTGTTTCCAGACTCCTGTTTCTCACCCTCTGTTTCCAGACTCCTGTTTCTCCCCCTCTGCTTCCAGACTCCTGTTTCTGCCCCTCTGTTTCCAGACTCCTGTTTCTGCCCCTCTGTTTCCAGACTCCTGTTTCTGCCCCTCTGTTTCCAGACTCCTGTTTCTGCCCCTCTGTTTCCAGACTCCTGTTTCTCCCCCTCTGTTTCCAGACTCCTGTTTCTCCCCCTCTTTTTCCAGACTCCTGTTTCTCCCCTCTGTTTCCAGACTCCTGTTTCTCCCCCTCTGTTTCCAGACTCATGATTCTGCCCCTCTGTTTCCAGACTCTTGTTTCTCACCATCTGTTTCCAGACTCCTGTTCCTCCCCCTCTGTTTCCAGACTCCTGTTTCTGCCCCTCTGTTTCCAGACTCCTGTTTCTCACCCTGAGTTTCCAGACTCCTGTTTCTCCCCCTCTGTTTCCAGCCTCCTGTTTCTCCCCCTCTGTTTCCAGCCTCCTGTTTCTTCCCCTCTGTTTCCAGACTCCTGTTTCTGCCCCTCTGTTTCCAGACTCCTGATTCTGCCCCTCTGTTTCCAGACTCCTGTTTCTCACCCTCTGTTTCCAGACTCCTGTTTCTCTCCCTCTGTTTCCAGACTCCTGTTTCTCCCCCACTGCTTCCAGACTCCTGATCCTCACCCTCTGTTTCCACTGTCCTGTTTCTCCCCATCTGTTTCCAGACTCCTGTTTCTCCCCCTCTGTTTCCAGAGTCCTGTTCCTCCCCGACTGTTTCCAGCCACCTATTCCTGCCCCTCAGTTTACATCCTCCTGTTTCTCGCCCTCTGTTTCCAGACTCCTGTTTCTCCCCCTCTGTTTCCAGCCTCCTGTTTCTGCTCCTCTGTTTCCAGACTCCTG
The DNA here is from genome assembly GCF_965287045.1 of Carcharhinus amblyrhynchos. Classification (NCBI taxonomy): domain Eukaryota; kingdom Metazoa; phylum Chordata; class Chondrichthyes; order Carcharhiniformes; family Carcharhinidae; genus Carcharhinus; species Carcharhinus amblyrhynchos. The sequence goes on from NW_027650130.1 coordinate 47,777, forward strand.
TTTCTCACCCTCTGTTTCCAGACTCCTGTTTCTCCCCCTCTGTTTCCAGACTCCTGTTTCTGCCCCTCTGTTTCCAGACTTCTGTTTCTCCCCCTCTGTTTCCAGGCTCCTGTTTCTCCCCCTCTGTTTCCAGACTCCTGTTTCTCCCCCTCTGTTTCCAGACTCATGTTTCTGCCCCTCTGTTTCCAGACTCCTGTTTCTCACCAACTGTTTCCAGACTCCTGTTCCTCCCCCTCTGTTTCCAGACTCCTGTTTCTGCCCCTCTGTTTCCAGACTCCTGTTTCTCACCCTGAGTTTCCAGACTCCTGTTTCTACCCCTCTGTTTCCAGCCTCCTGTTTCTCCCCCTCTGTTTCCAAGCCTCCTGTTTCTTCCCCTCTGTTTCCAGACTCCTGTTTCTGCCCCTCTGTTTCCAGCCTCCTGATTCTGCCCCTCTGTTTCCAGACTCCTGTTTCTCACCCTCTGTTTCCAGACTCCTGTTTCTCTCCCTCTGTTTCCAGACTCCTGTTTCTCCCCCTCTGCTTCCAGACTCCTGATTCTCACCCTCTGTTTCCACCCTCCTTTTTCTCACCCTCTGTTTCCAGACTCCTGTTTGTCCCCCTCTGTTTCCAGACTCCTGTTTCTCCCCCACTGTTTCCAGCCTCCTGTTTCTGCCCCTCAGTTTCCAACCTCCTGTTTCTCGCCCTCTGTTTCCAGACTCCTGTTTCTCCCCCTCTGTTTCCAGCCTCGTGTTTCTGCCCCTCTGTTTCCAGACTCCTGTTTCTGCCCCTCTGTTTCCAGACTCCTGTTTCTGCCCCTCTGTTTCCAGTCTCCTGTTTCTCCCCCCCTGTTTCCAGACTCCTGTTTCTGCCCCTCTGTTTCCAGACTCCTGTTTCTGCCCCTCTGTTTGCAGGCTCATGTTTCTGCCCCTCTGTTTCCAGACTCCTGTTTCTGCCCCTCTGTTTCCAGCCTCCTGTTTCTCCCCCTCTGTTTCCAGACTCCTGTTTCTCCCCCTCTGTTTCCAGCCTCCTGTTTCTGCCCCTCAGTTTCCAACCTCCTGTTTCTCGCCCTCTGTTTCCAGACTCCTGTTTCTCCCCCTCTGACTCCAGCCTCCTGTTTCTGCCCCTCAGTTTCCAGACTCCTGTTTCTCACCCTCTGTTTCCAGACTCCTGTTTCTCCCCCTCTGCTTCCAGACTCCTGTTTCTGCCCCTCTGTTTCCAGACTCCTGTTTCTGCCCCTCTGTTTCCAGACTCCTGTTTCTGCCCCTCTGTTTCCAGACTCCTGTTTCTGCCCCTCTGTTTCCAGACTCCTGTTTCTCCCCCTCTGTTTCCAGACACCTGTTTCTCCCCCTCTTTTTCCAGACTCCTGTTTCTCCCCCTCTGTTTCCAGACTCCTGTTTCTCCCCCTCTGTTTCCAGACTCATGATTCTGCCCCTCTGTTTCCAGACTCTTGTTTCTCACCATCTGTTTCCAGACTCCTGTTCCTCCCCCTCTGTTTCCAGACTCCTGTTTCTGCCCCTCTGTTTCCAGACTCCTGTTTCTCACCCTGAGTTTCCAGACTCCTGTTTCTCCCCCTCTGTTTCCAGCCTCCTGTTTCTCCCCCTCTGTTTCCAGCCTCCTGTTTCTTCCCCTCTGTTTCCAGACTCCTGTTTCTGCCCCTCTGTTTCCAGACTCCTGATTCTGCCCCTCTGTTTCCAGACTCCTGTTTCTCACCCTCTGTTTCCAGACTCCTGTTTCTCTCCCTCTGTTTCCAGACTCCTGTTTCTCCCCCACTGCTTCCAGACTCCTGATTCTCACCCTCTGTTTCCACTGTCCTGTTTCTCCCCATCTGTTTCCAGACTCCTGTTTCTCCCCCTCTGTTTCCAGAGTCCTGTTCCTCCCCCACTGTTTCCAGCCACCTATTCCTGCCCCTCAGTTTCCATCCTCCTTTTTCTCGCCCTCTGTTTCCAGACTCCTGTTTCTCCCCCTCTGTTTCCAGCCTCCTGTTTCTGCTCCTCTGTTTCCAGACTCCTGTTTCTCACCCTCTGTTTCCAGACTCCTGTTTCTCCCCCTCTGTTTCCAGACTCCTGTTTCTGCCCCTCTGTTTCCAGACTCCTTTTTCTCACCCTCTGTTTCCAGACTCCTGTTTGTCCCCCTCTGTTTCCAGACTCCTGTTTCTGCCCCTCTGTTTCCAGACTCCTGTTTCTCCCCCTCTGTTTCCAGACTCCTGTTTCTGCCCCTCAGTTTCCAGACTTCTGTTTCTCCCCCTCTGTTTCCAGACTCCTGTTTCTCCCCCACTGTTTCCAAACTCCTGTTTCTCCCCCTCTGTTTCCAGACTCCTGTTTCTGCCCCTGTGTTTCCAGCCTCCTGATTCTGCCCCTCTGTTTCCGGACTCCTGTTTCTCACCCTTTGTTTCCAGACTCCTATTTCTCCTCCTCTGTTTCCAGACTCCTGTTTCTGCCCCTCTGTTTCCAGACTCCTGTTTCTCACCCTCTGTTTCCAGACTCCTGTTTCTCCCCCTCTGTTTCCAGACTCCTGTTTCTGCCCCTCTGTTTCCAGACTTCTGTTTCTCCCCCTCTGTTTCCAGACTCCTGTTTCTCCCCCTCTGCTTCCAGACTCCTGTTTCTCCCCCTCTGTTTCCAGACTCCTGTTTCTGCCCCTCTGTTTCCAGCCTCCTGATTCTGCCTCTCTGTTTCCAGACTCCTGTTTCTCACCCTCTGTTTCCAGACTCCTGTTTCTCCCCCTCTGTTTCCAGACTCCTGTTTCTCCCCCTCTGCTTCCAGACTCCTGATTCTCACCCTCTGTTTCCAGGCTCCTGTTTCTTCCCCTCTGTTTCCAGACTCCTGTTGCTCCCCCTCTGTTTCCAGACTCCTGTTTCTGCCCCTCTGTTTCCAGGCTCCTGTTTCTGCCCCTCTGTTTCCAGACTCCTGTTTCTCCCCCTCTGTTTCCAGACTCCTGTTTCTCCCCCACTGTTTCCAGCCTCCTGTTTCTGCCCCTCAGTTTCCAACCACCTGTTTCTCGGCCTCTGTTTCCAGACTCCTGTTTCTCCCCCTCTGTTTCCAGCCTCCTGTTTCTGCCCCTCTGTTTCCAGACTCCTGTTTCTGCCCCTCTGTTTCCAGGGTCCTGTTTCTGCCCCTCTGTTTCCAGACTCCTGTTTCTCACCCCCTGTTTCCAGACTCCTGTTTCTCCCCCACTGTTTCCAGCCTCCTGTTTCTGCCCCTCAGTTTCCAACCTCCTGTTTCTCGCCCTCTGTTTCCAGACTCCTGTTTCTCCCCCTCTGTTTCCAGCCTCGTGTTTCTGCCCCTCTGTTTCCAGACTCCTGTTTCTGCCCCTCTGTTTCCAGACTCCTGTTTCTGCCCCTCTGTTTCCAGTCTCCTGTTTCTCCCCCCCTGTTTCCAGACTCCTGTTTCTGCCCCTCTGTTTGCAGGCTCCCGTTTCTGCCCCTCTGTTTCCAGACTCCTGTTTTTGCCCCTCTGTTTCCAGCCTCCTGTTTCTCCCCCTCTGTTTCCAGACTCCTGTTTCTCCCCCTCTGTTTCCAGCCTCCTGTTTCTGCCCCTCAGTTTCCAACCTCCTGTTTCTCGCCCTCTGATTCCAGCCTCCTGTTTCTGCCCCTCTGTTTCCAGACTCCTGTTTCTCACCCTCTGTTTCCAGACTCCTGTTTCTCCCCCTCTGCTTCCAGACTCCTGTTTCTGCCCCTCTGTTTCCAGACTCCTGTTTCTGCCCCTCTGTTTCCAGACTCCTGTTTCTGCCCCTCTGTTTCCAGACTCCTGTTTCTGCCCCTCTGTTTCCAGACTCCTGTTTCTCCCCCTCTGTTTCCAGACTCCTGTTTCTCCCCCTCTTTTTCCAGACTCCTGTTTCTCCCCTCTGTTTCCAGACTCCTGTTTCTCCCCCTCTGTTTCCAGACTCATGATTCTGCCCCTCTGTTTCCAGACTCTTGTTTCTCACCATCTGTTTCCAGACTCCTGTTCCTCCCCCTCTGTTTCCAGACTCCTGTTTCTGCCCCTCTGTTTCCAGACTCCTGTTTCTCACCCTGAGTTTCCAGACTCCTGTTTCTCCCCCTCTGTTTCCAGCCTCCTGTTTCTCCCCCTCTGTTTCCAGCCTCCTGTTTCTTCCCCTCTGTTTCCAGACTCCTGTTTCTGCCCCTCTGTTTCCAGACTCCTGATTCTGCCCCTCTGTTTCCAGACTCCTGTTTCTCACCCTCTGTTTCCAGACTCCTGTTTCTCTCCCTCTGTTTCCAGACTCCTGTTTCTCCCCCACTGCTTCCAGACTCCTGATCCTCACCCTCTGTTTCCACTGTCCTGTTTCTCCCCATCTGTTTCCAGACTCCTGTTTCTCCCCCTCTGTTTCCAGAGTCCTGTTCCTCCCCGACTGTTTCCAGCCACCTATTCCTGCCCCTCAGTTTACATCCTCCTGTTTCTCGCCCTCTGTTTCCAGACTCCTGTTTCTCCCCCTCTGTTTCCAGCCTCCTGTTTCTGCTCCTCTGTTTCCAGACTCCTGTTTCTCACCCTCTGTTTCCAGACTCCTGTTTCTCCCCCTCTGTTTCCAGACTCCTGTTTCTGCCCCTCTGTTTCCAGACTTCTGTTTCTCCCCCTCTGTTTCCAGGCTCCTGTTTCTCCCCCTCTGTTTCCAGACTCCTGTTTCTCCCCCTCTGTTTCCAGACTCATGTTTCTGCCCCTCTGTTTCCAGACTCCTGTTTCTCACCAACTGTTTCCAGACTCCTGTTCCTCCCCCTCTGTTTCCAGACTCCTGTTTCTGCCCCTCTGTTTCCAGACTCCTGTTTCTCTCCCTGAGTTTCCAGACTCCTGTTTCTACCCCTCTGTTTCCAGCCTCCTGTTTCTCCCCCTCTGTTTCCAAGCCTCCTGTTTCTTCCCCTCTGTTTCCAGACTCCTGTTTCTGCCCCTCTGTTTCCAGCCTCCTGATTCTGCCCCTCTGTTTCCAGACTCCTGTTTCTCACCCTCTGTTTCCAGACTCCTGTTTCTCTCCCTCTGTTTCCAGACTCCTGTTTCTCCCCCTCTGCTTCCAGACTCCTGATTCTCACCCTCTGTTTCCACCCTCCTTTTTCTCACCCTCTGTTTCCAGACTCCTGTTTGTCCCCCTCTGTTTCCAGACTCCTGTTTCTCCCCCACTGTTTCCAGCCTCCTGTTTCTCACCCTCAGTTTCCAACCTCCTGTTTCTCGCCCTCTGTTTCCAGACTCCTGTTTCTCCCCCTCTGTTTCCAGCCTCGTGTTTCTGCCCCTCTGTTTCCAGACTCCTGTTTCTGCCCCTCTGTTTCCAGACTCCTGTTTCTGCCCCTCTGTTTCCAGTCTCCTGTTTCTCCCCCCCTGTTTCCAGACTCCTGTTTCTGCCCCTCTGTTTCCAGACTCCTGTTTCTGCCCCTCTGTTTGCAGGCTCATGTTTCTGCCCCTCTGTTTCCAGACTCCTGTTTCTGCCCCTCTGTTTCCAGCCTCCTGTTTCTCCCCCTCTGTTTCCAGACTCCTGTTTCTCCCCCTCTGTTTCCAGCCTCCTGTTTCTGCCCCTCAGTTTCCAACCTCCTGTTTCTCGCCCTCTGTTTCCAGACTCCTGTTTCTCCCCCTCTGACTCCAGCCTCCTGTTTCTGCCCCTCAGTTTCCAGACTCCTGTTTCTCACCCTCTGTTTCCAGACTCCTGTTTCTCCCCCTCTGCTTCCAGACTCCTGTTTCTGCCCCTCTGTTTCCAGACTCCTGTTTCTGCCCCTCTGTTTCCAGACTCCTGTTTCTGCCCCTCTGTTTCCAGACTCCTGTTTCTGCCCCTCTGTTTCCAGACTCCTGTTTCTCCCCTCTGTTTCCAGACTCCTGTTTCTCCCCCTCTTTTTCCAGACTCCTGTTTCTCCCCCTCTGTTTCCAGACTCCTGTTTCTCCCCCTCTGTTTCCAGACTCATGATTCTGCCCCTCTGTTTCCAGACTCTTGTTTCTCACCATCTGTTTCCAGACTCCTGTTCCTCCCCCTCTGTTTCCAGACTCCTGTTTCTGCCCCTCTGTTTCCAGGACTCCTGTTTCTCACCCTGAGTTTCCAGACTCCTGTTTCTCCCCCTCTGTTTCCAGCCTCCTGTTTCTCCCCCTCTGTTTCCAGCCTCCTGTTTCTTCCCCTCTGTTTCCAGACTCCTGTTTCTGCCCCTCTGTTTCCAGACTCCTGATTCTGCCCCTCTGTTTCCAGACTCCTGTTTCTCACCCTCTGTTTCCAGACTCCTGTTTCTCTCCCTCTGTTTCCAGACTCCTGTTTCTCCCCACTGCTTCCAGACTCCTGATTCTCACCCTCTGTTTCCACTGTCCTGTTTCTCCCCATCTGTTTCCAGACTCCTGTTTCTCCCCCTCTGTTTCCAGAGTCCTGTTCCTCCCCCACTGTTTCCAGCCACCTATTCCCTGCCCCTCAGTTTCCATCCTCCTTTTTCTCGCCCTCTGTTTCCAGACTCCTGTTTCTCCCCCTCTGTTTCCAGCCTCCTGTTTCTGCTCCTCTGTTTCCAGACTCCTGTTTCTCACCCTCTGTTTCCAGACTCCTGTTTCTCCCCCTCTGTTTCCAGACTCCTGTTTCTGCCCCTCTGTTTCCAGACTCCTTTTTCTCACCCTCTGTTTCCAGACTCCTGTTTGTCCCCCTCTGTTTCCAGACTCCTGTTTCTGCCCCTCTGTTTCCAGACTCCTGTTTCTCCCCCTCTGTTTCCAGACTCCTGTTTCTGCCCCTCAGTTTCCAGACTTCTGTTTCTCCCCATCTGTTTCCAGACTCCTGTTTCTCCCCCTCTGTTTCCAGACTCCTGTTTCTCCCCCTCTGTTTCCAGACTCCTGTTTCTGCCCCTGTGTTTCCAGCCTCCTGATTCTGCCCCTCTGTTTCCGGACTCCTGTTTCTCACCCTTTGTTTCCAGACTCCTGTTTCTCCCCCTCTGTTTCCAGCCTCCTGTTTCTGCCCCTCTGTTTCCAGACTCCTGTTTCTCACCCTCTGTTTCCAGACTCCTGTTTCTCCCCCTCTGTTTCCAGACTCCTGTTTCTGCCCCTCTGTTTCCAGACTTCTGTTTCTCCCCCTCTGTTTCCAGACTCCTGTTTCTCCCCCTCTGCTTCCAGACTCCTGTTTCTCCCCCTCTGTTTCCAGACTCCTGTTTCTGCCCCTCTGTTTCCAGCCTCCTGATTCTGCCTCTCTGTTTCCAGACTCCTGTTTCTCACCCTCTGTTTCCAGACTCCTGTTTCTCCCCCTCTGTTTCCAGACTCCTGTTTCTCCCCCTCTGCTTCCAGACTCCTGATTCTCACCCTCTGTTTCCAGGCTCCTGTTTCTTCCCCTCTGTTTCCAGTCTCCTGTTGCTCCCCCTCTGTTTCCAGACTCCTGTTTCTGCCCCTCTGTTTCCAGGCTCCTGTTTCTGCCCCTCTGTTTCCAGACTCCTGTTTCTCCCCCTCTGTTTCCAGACTCCTGTTTCTCCCCCACTGTTTCCAGCCTCCTGTTTCTGCCCCTCAGTTTCCAACCACCTGTTTCTCGGCCTCTGTTTCCAGACTCCTGTTTCTCCCCCTCTGTTTCCAGCCTCCTGTTTCTGCCCCTCTGTTTCCAGACTCCTGTTTCTGCCCCTCTGTTTCCAGACTCCTGTTTCTGCCCCTCTGTTTCCAGTCTCCTGTTTCTCCCCCCCTGTTTCCAGACTCCTGTTTCTGCCCCTCTGTTTCCAGACTCCTGTTTCTGCCCCTCTGTTTCCAGGCTCCTGTTTCTGCCCCTCTGTTTCCAGACTCCTGTTTCTGCCCCTCTGTTTCCAGCCTCCTGTTTCTCCCCCTCTGTTTCCAGCCTCCTGTTCCTGCCCCTCAGTTTCCAACCTCCTGTTTCTCGCCCTCTGTTTCCAGACTCCTTTTTCTCCCCCTCTGATTCCAGCCTCCTGTTTCTGCCCCTCTGTTTCCAGACTCCTGTACCTCACCCTCTGTTTCCAGACTCCTGTTTCTCCCCCTCTGTTTCCAGACTCCTGTTTCTGCCCCTCTGTTTCCAGACTCCTGTTTCTGCCCCTCTGTTTCCAGAGTCCTGTTTCTCCCCCTCTGTTTCCAGCCTCCTGTTTCTCCCCCTCTGTTTCCAGCCTCCTGTTTCTTCCCCTCTGTTTCCAGACTCCTGTTTCTGCCCCTCTGTTTCCAGACTCCTGTTTCTCCCCCTCTGTTTCCAGACTCCTGTTTCTGCCCCTCTGTTTCCAGACTCCTGTTTCTGCCCCTCTGTTTCCAGACTTCTGTTTCTCCCCCTCTGTTTCCAGACTCCTGTTTCTCCCCCTCTGTTTCCAGACTGCTGTTTCTCCCCCTCTGTTTCCAGACTCCTGTTTCTGCCCCTCTGTTTCCAGCCTCCTGATTCTGCCCCTCTGTTTCCAGACTCCTGTTTCTCACCCTCTGTTTCCAGACTCCTGTTTCTCCCCCTCTGTTTCCTGACTCCTGTTTCTCCCCCTCTGCTTCCAGACTCCTGACTCTCACCCTCTGTTTCCAGACTCCTGTTTCTCCCCCTCTGTTTCCAGACTCCTGTTTCTCCCCCTCTGTTTCCAGACTCCTGTTTCTGCCCCTCTGTTTCCAGGCTCCTGTTTCTGCCCCTCTGTTTCCAGACTCCTGTTTCTGCCCCTCTGTTTCCAGACTCCTGTTTCTCCCCCTCTGTTTCCAGACTCATGTTTCTGCCCCTCTGTTTCCAGACTCCTGTTTCTCACCAACTGTTTCCAGTCTCCTGTTCCTCCCCCTCTGTTTCCAGACTCCTGTTTCTGCCCCTCTGTTTCCAGACTCCTGTTTCTCACCCTGAGTTTCCAGACTCCTGTTTCTACCCCTCTGTTTCCAGCCTCCTGTTTCTCCCCCTCTGTTTCCAAGCCTCCTGTTTCTTCCCCTCTGTTTCCAGACTCCTGTTTCTGCCCCTCTGTTTCCAGCCTCCTGATTCTGCCCCTCTGTTTCCAGACTCCTGTTTCTCACCCTCTGTTTCCAGACTCCTGTTTCTCCCCCTCTGTTTCCAGCCTCCTGTTTCTGCCCCACAGTTTCCAACCTCCTGTTTCTCGCCCTCTGTTTCCAGACTCCTTTTTCTCCCCCTCTGATTCCAGCCTCCTGTTTCTGCCCCTCTGTTTCCAGACTCCTGTACCTCACCCTCTGTTTCCAGACTCCTGTTTCTCCCCCTCTGTTTCCAGACTCCTGTTTCTGCCCCTCTGTTTCCAGACTCCTGTTTCTGCCCCTCTGTTTCCAGACTCCTGTTTCTGCCCCTCTGTTTCCAGACTCCTGTTTCTCACCCTCTGTTTCCAGACTCCTGTTTCTCCCCCTCCGTTTCCAGACTCCTGTTTCTCCCCCTCTGTTTCCAGACTCCTGTTTCTCCCCCTCTGTTTCCAGACTCCTGTTTCTCCCCCTCTGTTTCCAGACTCATGATTCTGCCCCTCTGTTTCCAGACTCTTGTTTCTCACCATCTGTTTCCAGACTCCTGTTCCTCCCCCTCTGTTTCCAGACTCCTGTTTCTGCCCCTCTGTTTCCAGACTCCTGTTTCTCACCCTGAGTTTCCAGACTCCTGTTTCTCCCCCTCTGTTTCCAGCCTCCTGTTTCTCCCCCTCTGTTTCCAGCCTCCTGTTTCTTCCCCTCTGTTTCCAGACTCCTGTTTCTGCCCCTCTGTTTCCAGACTCCTGTTTCTCCCCCTCTGTTTCCAGACTCCTGTTTCTGCCCCTCTGTTTCCAGACTCCTGTTTCTGCCCCTCTGTTTCCAGACTTCTGTTTCTCCCCCTCTGTTTCCAGACTCCTGTTTCTCCCCCTCTGTTTCCAGACTGCTGTTTCTCCCCCTCTGTTTCCAGACTCCTGTTTCTGCCCCTCTGTTTCCAGCCTCCTGATTCTGCCCCTCTGTTTCCAGACTCCTGTTTCTCACCCTCTGTTTCCAGACTCCTGTTTCTCCCCCTCTGTTTCCAGACTCCTGTTTCTCCCCCTCTGCTTCCAGACTCCTGACTCTCACCCTCTGTTTCCAGACTCCTGTTTCTCCCCCTCTGTTTCCAGACTCCTGTTTCTCCCCCTCTGTTTCCAGACTCCTGTTTCTGCCCCTCTGTTTCCAGGCTCCTGTTTCTGCCCCTCTGTTTCCAGACTCCTGTTTCTGCCCCTCGGTTTCCAGACTCCTGTTTCTCCCCCTCAGTTTCCAGACTCATGTTTCTGCCCCTCTGTTTCCAGACTCCTGTTTCTCACCAACTGTTTCCAGTCTCCTGTTCCTCCCCCTCTGTTTCCAGACTCCTGTTTCTGCCCCTCTGTTTCCAGACTCCTGTTTCTCACCCTGAGTTTCCAGACTCCTGTTTCTACCCCTCTGTTTCCAGCCTCCTGTTTCTCCCCCTCTGTTTCCAGCCTCCTGTTTCTTCCCCTCTGTTTCCAGACTCCTGTTTCTGCCCCTCTGTTTCCAGCCTCCTGATTCTGCCCCTCTGTTTCCAGACTCCTGTTTCTCACCCTCTGTTTCCAGACTCCTGTTTCTCTCCCTCTGTTTCCAGACTCCTGTTTCTCCCCCTCTGCTTCCAGACTCCTGATTCTCACCCTCTGTTTCCACCCTCCTTTTTCTCACCCTCTGTTTCCAGACTCCTGTTTGTCCCCCTCTGTTTCCAGACTCCTGTTTCTGCCCCTCTGTTTCCAGACTCCCTTTTCTCCCCCTCTGTTTCCAGACTCCTGTTTCTGCCCCTCAGTTTCCAGACTTCTGTTTCTCCCCCTCTGTTTCCAGACTCCTGTTTCTCCCCCTCTGTTTCCAGACTCCTGTTTCTCACCCTCTGTTTCCAGACTCCTGTTTCTGCCGCTGTGTTTCCAGCCTCCTGATTCTGCCCCTCTGTTTCCGGACTCCTGTTTCTGCCCCTCTGTTTCCAGACTCCTGTTTCTCACCCTGAGTTTCCAGACTCCTGTTTCTCCCCCTCTGTTTCCAGCCTCCTGTTTCTCACCCTCTGTTTCCAGCCTCCTGTTTCTTCCGCTCTGTTTCCAGACTCCTGTTTCTGCCCCTCTGTTTCCAGACTCCTGTTTCTGCCCCTCTGTTTCCAGACTTCTGTTTCTCCCCCTCTGTTTCCTGACTCCTGTTTCTGCCCCTCTGTTTCCAGTCTCCTGTTTCTGCCTCTCTGTTTCCAGACTCCTGTTTCTCACCCACTGTTTCCAGACTCCTGTTTCTCTCCCTCTGTTTCCAGACTCCTGCTTCTCCCCCTCTGCTTCCAGACTCCTGATTCTCACCCTCTGTTTCCACCCTCCTGTTTCTCCCCCTCTGTTTCCAGACTCCTGTTTCTCCCCCTCTGTTTCCAGACTCCTGTTTCTTCCCCTCTGTTTCCAGACTCCTGTTTCTGCCCCTCTGTTTCCAGACTCCTGTTTCTGCCCCTCTGTTTCCAGACTCCTGTTTCTCCCCCTCTGTTTCCAGACTCCTGTTTCTGCCCCTCTGTTTCCAGACTCCTGTTTCTCCCCCTCTGTTTCCAGACTCCTGTTTCTGCCCCTCTGTTTCCAGCCTCCTGTTTCTCCCCCTCTTTTTCCAGACTCCTGTTTCTCCCCCTCTGTTTCCAGCCTCCTGTTTCTGCCCCTCAGTTTCCAACCTCCTGTTTCTCGCCCTCTGTTTCCAGACTCCTGTTTCTCCCCCTCTGTTTCCAGCCTCCTGTTTCTGCCCCTCTGTTTCCAGACTCCTGTTTCTCACCCTCTGTTTCCAGACTCCTGTTTCTCCCCCTCTGTTTCCAGACTCCTGTTTCTGCCCCTCTGTTTCCAGACTCCTGTTTCTCCCCCTCTGTTTCCAGCCTCCTGTTTCTGCCCCTCCGTTTCCAGACTCCTGTTTCTGCCCCTCTGTTTCCAGACTCCTGCCTCGCCCACTCTGTTTCCAGACTCCTGTTTCTGCCCCTCTGTTTCCAGACGCCTGTTTCTCACCCTGTGTTTCCAGACTCCTGTTTCTCCCCCTCTGTTTCCAGACTCCTGTTTCTCACCCTCTGTTTCCAGACTCCTGTTTCTCCCCCTCTGTTTCCAGACTACTGTTTCTGCCCCTCTGTTTCCAGACTCCTGTTTCTGCCCCTCTGTTTCCAGACTCCTGCTTCGCCCACTCTGTTTCCAGACTCCTGTTTCTGCCCCAGTGTTTCCAGACGCCTGTTCCTCCCCCTCTGTTTCCAGACTCCTGTTTCTGCCCCTCTGTTTCCAGACTCCTGTTTCTCACCCTGAGTTTCCAGACTCCTGTTTCTCCCCCTCTGTTTCCAGACTCCTGTTTCTCCCCCTCTGTTTGCAGCCTCCTGTTTCTTCCCCTCTGTTTCCAGACTCCTGTTTCTTCCCCTCTGTTTCCAGCCTCCTGATTCTGCCCCTCTGTTTCCAGACTCCTGTTTCTCACCCTCTGATTCCAGACTCCTGTTTCTCCCCCTCTGTTTCCAGACTCCTGTTTCTCCCCCTCTGCTTCCAGACTCCTGATTCTCACCCTCTGTTTCCAGACTCCTGTTTCTGCCCCTCTGTTTCCAGACTTCTGTTTCTCCACCTCTGTTTCCAGACTCCTGTTTCTCCCCCTCTGTTTCCAGACTCCTGTTTCTGCCCCTCTGTTTCCAGACTCCTGTTTCTGCCCCTCTGTTTCCAGACTCCTGCTTCGCCCACCCTGTTTCCAGACTCCTGTTTCTGCCCCTCTGCTTCCAGACTCCTGATTCTCACCCTCTGCTTCCACCCTCCTGTTTCTCCCCCACTGTTTCCAGACTCCTGTTTCTCCCCCTCTGTTTCCAGACTCCTGTTTCTTCCCCTCTGTTTCCAGACTCCTGTTTCTGGCCCTCTGTTTCCAGGCACCTGTTTCTGCCCCTCTGTTTCCAGACTCCTGTTTCTCCCCCTCTGTTTCCAGACTCCTGTTTCTGCCCCTCTGTTTCCAGACTCCTGTTTCTGCCCCTCTGTTTCCAGACTCCTGTTTCTGCCCCTCTGTTTTCCAGGCTCCTGTTTCTCCCCCTCTGTTTCCAGACTCCTGTTTCTGCCCCTCTGTTTCCAGCCTCCTGTTTCTCCCCCTCTGTTTCCAGACTCCTGTTTCTCCCCCTCTGTTTCCAGCCTCCTGTTTCTGCCCCTCAGTTTCCAACCTCCTGTTTCTCGCCCTCTGTTTCCAGACTCCTGTTTCGCCCCCTCTATTTCCAGCCTCCTGTTTCTGCCCCTCTGTTTCCAGACTCCTGTTTCTCACCCTCTGTTTCCAGACTCCTGTTTCTCCCCTCTGTTTCCAGACTCCTGTTTCTGCCCCTCTGTTTCCAGACTTCTGTTTCTCCCCCTCTGTTTCCAGACTCCTGTTTCTCCCCCTCTGTTTCCAGACTCCTGTTTCTCCACCTCTGTTTCCAGACTCCTGTTTCTGCCCCTCTGTTTCCAGACTCCTGTTTCTCACCATTTGTTTCCAGACTCCTGTTTCTGCCCCTCTGTTTCCAGCCTCCTGTTTCTGCCCCTCTGTTTCCAGACTCGTGTTCCTCCCCCTCTGTTTCCAGACTCCTGTTTCTGCCCCTCTGTTTCCAGCCTCCTGTTTCTGCCCCTCTGTTTCCAGACTCCTGTTTCTGCCCCTCTGTTTCCAGACTCCTGTTTCTGCCCCTCTGTTTCCAGACGCCTGTTTCTCACCCTCTGTTTCCAGACTCCTGTTTGTCCCCTTCTGTTTCCAGACACCTGTTTCTGCCCCTCTGTTTCCAGGCTCCTGTTTCTGCCCCTCTGTTTCCAGACTCCTGTTTCTGCCCCTCTGTTTCCAGCCTCCTGTTTCTCGCCCTCTGTTTCCAGACTCCTGTTTCTCCCCCTCTGTTTCCAGCCTCCTGTTTCTGCCCCTCTGCTTCGAGACTCCTGTTTCTCACCCTCTGTTTCCAGACTCCTGTTTCTCCCCCTCTGTTTCCAGACTCCTGTTTCTGCCCCTCTGTTTCCAGACTCCTGTTTCTCACCCTCTGTTTCCAGACTCCTGTTTCTCCCCCTCTGTTTCCAGCCTCCTGTTTCTCACCCTCTGTTTCCAGCCTCCTGTTTCTTCCCCCCTGTTTCCAGACGCCTGTTTCTGCCCCTCTGTTTCCAGACTCCTGTTTCTGCCCCTCTGTTTCCAGACTTCTGTTTCTCCCCCTGTGTTTCCTGACTCCTGTTTCTGCCCCTCTGTTTCCAGACTCCTGTTTCTGCCTCTCTGTTTCCAGACTCCTGTTTCTCACCCTCTGTTTCCAGACTCCTGTTTCTCCCCCTCTGTTTCCAGACTCCTGTTTCTGCCCCTCTGTTTCCAGACTTCTGTTTCTCCCCCTCTGTTTCCAGACTCATGTTTCTGCCCCTCTGTTTCCAGACTCCTGTTTCTCACCATCTGTTTCCAGACTCCTGTTCCTCCTCCTCTGTTTCCAGACTCCTGTTTCTGCCCCTCTGTTTCCAGACTCCTGTTTCTCACCCTGAGTTTCCAGACTCCTGTTTCACCCACTCTGTTTCCAGCCTCCTGTTTCTCCCCCTCTGTTTCCAGCCACCTTTTTCTTCCACTCTGTTTCCAGACTCCTGTTTCTCCCCCTCTGTTTCCAGACTCCTGTTTCTGCCCATCTGTTTCCAGACTCCTGTTTCTCCCCCTCTGTTTCCAGACTCCTGATTCTGCCCCTCTGTTTCCAGCCTCCTGATTCTGACCCTCTGTTTCCAGACTCCTGTTTCTCACCCTCTGTTTCCAGACTCCTTTTTCTCCCCCTCTGTTTCCAGACTCCTGTTTCTCCCCCTCTGCTTCCAGACTCCTGATTCTCACCCTCTGTTTCCAGACTCCTGTTTCTCCCCCTCTGTTTCCAGACTCCTGTTTCTCCCCCTCTGTTTCCAGACTCCTGTTTCTGTCCCTCTGTTTCCAGGCACCTGTTTCTGCCCCTCTGTTTCCAGACTCCTGTTTCTGCCCCTCTGTTTCCAGACTCCTGTTTCTCCCCCTCTGTTTCCAGACTCCTGTTCCTCCCCCACTGTTTCCAGCCTCCTATTTCTGCCCCTCTGTTTCCAGCCTCCTGTTTCTCCCCCTCTGTTTCCATCCTCCTGTTTCTTCCCCTCTGTTTCCAGACTCCTGTTTCTGCCCCTCTGTTTCCTGCCTCCTGATTCTGCCCCTCTGTTTCCAGACTCCTGTATCTCACCCTCTGTTTCCAGACTCCTGTTTCTCTCCCTCTGTTTCCAGACTCCTGTTTCTCCCCCTCTGCTTCCAAACTCCTGATTCTCACCCTCTGTTTCCACCCTCCTGTTTCTCACCCTCTGTTTCCAGACTCCTGTTTCTCCCCCTCTGTTTCCAGACTCCTGTTTCTGCCCCTCTGTTTCCAGACTCCTGTTTCTCCCCCTCTGTTTCCAGACTCCTGTTTCTGCCCCTCTGTTTCCAGACTCCTGTTTCTCCCCCTCTGCTACCAGACTCCTGATTCTCACACTCTGCTTCCAGACTCCTGTTTCTCCCCCTCTGTTTCCAGACTCCTGTTTCTCCCTCTCTGTTTCCAGACTCCTGTTTCTGCCCCTCTGTTTCCAGGCTCCTGTTTCTGCCCCTCTGTTTCCAGACTCCTGTTTCTCACCCTGAGTTTCCAGACTCCTGTTTCTCCCCCTCTGTTTCCAGCCTCCTGTTTCTCACCCTCTGTTTCCAGCCTCCTGTTTCTTCCGCTCTGTTTCCAGACTCCTGTTTCTGCCCCTCTGTTTCCAGACTCCTGTTTCTGCCCCTCTGTTTCCAGACTTCTGTTTCTCCCCCTCTGTTTCCTGACTCCTGTTTCTGCCCCTCTGTTTCCAGTCTCCTGTTTCTGCCTCTCTGTTTCCAGACTCCTGTTTCTCACCCACTGTTTCCAGACTCCTGTTTCTCTCCCTCTGTTTCCAGACTCCTGCTTCTCCCCCTCTGCTTCCAGACTCCTGATTCTCACCCTCTGTTTCCACCCTCCTGTTTCTCCCCCTCTGTTTCCAGACTCCTGTTTCTCCCCCTCTGTTTCCAGACTCCTGTTTCTTCCCCTCTGTTTCCAGACTCCTGTTTCTGCCCCTCTGTTTCCAGACTCCTGTTTCTGCCCCTCTGTTTCCAGACTCCTGTTTCTCCCCCTCTGTTTCCAGACTCCTGTTTCTGCCCCTCTGTTTCCAGACTCCTGTTTCTCCCCCTCTGTTTCCAGACTCCTGTTTCTGCCCCTCTGTTTCCAGCCTCCTGTTTCTCCCCCTCTGTTTCCAGACTCCTGTTTCTCCCCCTCTGTTTCCAGCCTCCTGTTTCTGCCCCTCAGTTTCCAACCTCCTGTTTCTCGCCCTCTGTTTCCAGACTCCTGTTTCTCCCCCTCTGTTTCCAGCCTCCTGTTTCTGCCCCTCTGTTTCCAGACTCCTGTTTCTCACCCTCTGTTTCCAGACTCCTGTTTCTCCCCCTCTGTTTCCAGACTCCTGTTTCTGCCCCTCTGTTTCCAGACTCCTGTTTCTCCCCCTCTGTTTCCAGCCTCCTGTTTCTGCCCCTCCGTTTCCAGACTCCTGTTTCTGCCCCTCTGTTTCCAGACTCCTGCCTCGCCCACTCTGTTTCCAGACTCCTGTTTCTGCCCCTCTGTTTCCAGACGCCTGTTTCTCACCCTGTGTTTCCAGACTCCTGTTTCTCCCCCTCTGTTTCCAGACTCCTGTTTCTCACCCTCTGTTTCCAGACTCCTGTTTCTCCCCCTCTGTTTCCAGACTACTGTTTCTGCCCCTCTGTTTCCAGACTCCTGTTTCTGCCCCTCTGTTTCCAGACTCCTGCTTCGCCCACTCTGTTTCCAGACTCCTGTTTCTGCCCCAGTGTTTCCAGACGCCTGTTCCTCCCCCTCTGTTTCCAGACTCCTGTTTCTGCCCCTCTGTTTCCAGACTCCTGTTTCTCACCCTGAGTTTCCAGACTCCTGTTTCTCCCCCTCTGTTTCCAGACTCCTGTTTCTCCCCCTCTGTTTGCAGCCTCCTGTTTCTTCCCCTCTGTTTCCAGACTCCTGTTTCTTCCCCTCTGTTTCCAGCCTCCTGATTCTGCCCCTCTGTTTCCAGACTCCTGTTTCTCACCCTCTGATTCCAGACTCCTGTTTCTCCCCCTCTGTTTCCAGACTCCTGTTTCTCCCCCTCTGCTTCCAGACTCCTGATTCTCACCCTCTGTTTCCAGACTCCTGTTTCTACCCCTCTGTTTCCAGACTTCTGTTTCTCCACCTCTGTTTCCAGACTCCTGTTTCTCCCCCTCTGTTTCCAGACTCCTGTTTCTGCCCCTCTGTTTCCAGACTCCTGTTTCTGCCCCTCTGTTTCCAGACTCCTGCTTCGCCCACCCTGTTTCCAGACTCCTGTTTCTGCCCCTCTGCTTCCAGACTCCTGATTCTCACCCTCTGCTTCCACCCTCCTGTTTCTCCCCCACTGTTTCCAGACTCCTGTTTCTCCCCCTCTGTTTCCAGACTCCTGTTTCTTCCCCTCTGTTTCCAGACTCCTGTTTCTGGCCCTCTGTTTCCAGGCACCTGTTTCTGCCCCTCTGTTTCCAGACTCCTGTTTCTCCCCCTCTGTTTCCAGACTCCTGTTTCTGCCCCTCTGTTTCCAGACTCCTGTTTCTGCCCCTCTGTTTCCAGACTCCTGTTTCTGCCCCTCTGTTTTCCAGGCTCCTGTTTCTCCCCCTCTGTTTCCAGACTCCTGTTTCTGCCCCTCTGTTTCCAGCCTCCTGTTTCTCCCCCTCTGTTTCCAGACTCCTGTTTCTCCCCCTCTGTTTCCAGCCTCCTGTTTCTGCCCCTCAGTTTCCAACCTCCTGTTTCTCGCCCTCTGTTTCCAGACTCCTGTTTCGCCCCCTCTATTTCCAGCCTCCTGTTTCTGCCCCTCTGTTTCCAGACTCCTGTTTCTCACCCTCTGTTTCCAGACTCCTGTTTCTCCCCCTCTGTTTCCAGACTCCTGTTTCTGCCCCTCTGTTTCCAGACTTCTGTTTCTCCCCGTCTGTTTCCAGACTCCTGTTTCTCCCCCTCTGTTTCCAGACTCCTGTTTCTCCACCTCTGTTTCCAGACTCCTGTTTCTGCCCCTCTGTTTCCAGACTCCTGTTTCTCACCATTTGTTTCCAGACTCCTGTTTCTGCCCCTCTGTTTCCAGCCTCCTGTTTCTGCCCCTCTGTTTCCAGACTCGTGTTCCTCCCCCTCTGTTTCCAGACTCCTGTTTCTGCCCCTCTGTTTCCAGCCTCCTGTTTCTGCCCCTCTGTTTCCAGACTCCTGTTTCTGCCCCTCTGTTTCCAGACTCCTGTTTCTGCCCCTCTGTTTCCAGACGCCTGTTTCTCACCCTCTGTTTCCAGACTCCTGTTTGTCCCCTTCTGTTTCCAGACACCTGTTTCTGCCCCTCTGTTTCCAGGCTCCTGTTTCTGCCCCTCTGTTTCCAGACTCCTGTTTCTGCCCCTCTGTTTCCAGCCTCCTGTTTCTCGCCCTCTGTTTCCAGACTCCTGTTTCTCCCCCTCTGTTTCCAGCCTCCTGTTTCTGCCCCTCTGCTTCGAGACTCCTGTTTCTCACCCTCTGTTTCCAGACTCCTGTTTCTCCCCCTCTGTTTCCAGACTCCTGTTTCTGCCCCTCTGTTTCCAGACTCCTGTTTCTCACCCTCTGTTTCCAGACTCCTGTTTCTCCCCCTCTGTTTCCAGCCTCCTGTTTCTCACCCTCTGTTTCCAGCCTCCTGTTTCTTCCCCCCTGTTTCCAGACGCCTGTTTCTGCCCCTCTGTTTCCAGACTCCTGTTTCTGCCCCTCTGTTTCCAGACTTCTGTTTCTCCCCCTGTGTTTCCTGACTCCTGTTTCTGCCCCTCTGTTTCCAGACTCCTGTTTCTGCCTCTCTGTTTCCAGACTCCTGTTTCTCACCCTCTGTTTCCAGACTCCTGTTTCTCCCCCTCTGTTTCCAGACTCCTGTTTCTGCCCCTCTGTTTCCAGACTTCTGTTTCTCCCCCTCTGTTTCCAGACTCATGTTTCTGCCCCTCTGTTTCCAGACTCCTGTTTCTCACCATCTGTTTCCAGACTCCTGTTCCTCCTCCTCTGTTTCCAGACTCCTGTTTCTGCCCCTCTGTTTCCAGACTCCTGTTTCTCACCCTGAGTTTCCAGACTCCTGTTTCACCCACTCTGTTTCCAGCCTCCTGTTTCTCCCCCTCTGTTTCCAGCCACCTTTTTCTTCCACTCTGTTTCCAGACTCCTGTTTCTCCCCCTCTGTTTCCAGACTCCTGTTTCTGCCCATCTGTTTCCAGACTCCTGTTTCTCCCCCTCTGTTTCCAGACTCCTGATTCTGCCCCTCTGTTTCCAGCCTCCTGATTCTGACCCTCTGTTTCCAGACTCCTGTTTCTCACCCTCTGTTTCCAGACTCCTTTTTCTCCCCCTCTGTTTCCAGACTCCTGTTTCTCCCCCTCTGCTTCCAGACTCCTGATTCTCACCCTCTGTTTCCAGACTCCTGTTTCTCCCCCTCTGTTTCCAGACTCCTGTTTCTCCCCCTCTGTTTCCAGACTCCTGTTTCTGTCCCTCTGTTTCCAGGCACCTGTTTCTGCCCCTCTGTTTCCAGACTCCTGTTTCTGCCCCTCTGTTTCCAGACTCCTGTTTCTCCCCCTCTGTTTCCAGACTCCTGTTCCTCCCCCACTGTTTCCAGCCTCCTATTTCTGCCCCTCTGTTTCCAGCCTCCTGTTTCTCCCCCTCTGTTTCCATCCTCCTGTTTCTTCCCCTCTGTTTCCAGACTCCTGTTTCTGCCCCTCTGTTTCCTGCCTCCTGATTCTGCCCCTCTGTTTCCAGACTCCTGTATCTCACCCTCTGTTTCCAGACTCCTGTTTCTCTCCCTCTGTTTCCAGACTCCTGTTTCTCCCCCTCTGCTTCCAAACTCCTGATTCTCACCCTCTGTTTCCACCCTCCTGTTTCTCACCCTCTGTTTCCAGACTCCTGTTTCTCCCCCTCTGTTTCCAGACTCCTGTTTCTGCCCCTCTGTTTCCAGACTCCTGTTTCTCCCCCTCTGTTTCCAGACTCCTGTTTCTGCCCCTCTGTTTCCAGACTTCTGTTTCTCCACCTCTGTTTCCAGACTCCTGTTTCTCCCCCTCTGTTTCCAGACTCCTGTTTCTGCCCCTGTGTTTCCAGCCTCGTGATTCTGCCCCTCTGTTTCCAGACTCCTGTTTCTCACCCTCTGTTTCCAGACTCCTGTTTCTCCCCCTCTGTTTCCAGACTCCTGTTTCTCCCCCTCTGCTTCCAGACTCCTGATTCTCACCCTCTGTTTCCAGACTCCTGTTTCTGCCCCTCTGTTTCCAGACTCCTGTTTCTCCCCCTCTGTTTCCAGACTCCTGTTTCTGCCCCTCTGTTTCCAGGCTCCTGTTTCTGCCCCTCTGTTTCCAGACTCCTGTTTCTGCCCCTCTGTTTCCAGACTCCTGTTTCTCCCCCTCTGTTTCCAGACTCCTGTTTCTCCCCCTCTGTTTCCAGACTCCTGTTTCTGCCCCTCAGTTTCCAACCTCCTGTTTCTCGCCCTCTGTTTCCAGACTCCTGTTTCTCCCCCTCTGTTTCCAGCCTCCTGTTTCTGCCCCTCTGTTTCCAGACTCCTGTTTCTCACCCTCTGTTTCCAGACTCCTGTTTCTCCCCCTCTGTTTCCAGACTCCTGTTTCTTCCCCCCTGTTTCCAGACTTCTGTTTCTCCCCCTCAGTTTCCAGACTCCTGTTTCTCCCCCTCTGTTTCCAGACTCCTGTTTCTCCCCCTCTGTTTCCAGACTCATGTTTCTGCCCCTCTGTTTCCAGACTCCTGTTTCTCACCATCTGTTTCCAGACTCCTGTTCCTCCCCCTCTGTTTCCAGACTCCTGTTTCTGCCCCTCTGTTTCCAGACTCCTGTTTCTCACCCTGAGTTTCCAGACTCCTGTTTCTCCACCTCTGTTTCCAGCCTCCTGTTTCTCCCCCTCAGTTTCCAGACTCCTGTTTCTCCCCCTCTGTTTCCAGACTCCTGTTTTTCCCCCTCTATTTCCAGACTCCTGTTTCTGCCCCTCTGTTTCCAGACTCCTGTTTCTGCCCCTCTGTTTCCAGCCTCCTGTTTCTCCCCCTCTGTTTCCAGACTCCTGTTTCTCCCCCTCTGTTTCCAGCCTCCTGTTTCTGCCCCTCAGTTTCCAACCTCCTGTTTCTCACCCTCTGTTTCCAGACTCCTGTTTCTCCCCCTCTTTTTCCAGACTCCTGTTTCTGCCCCACTGTTTCCAGACTCCTGTTTCTCCCCCTCTGCTTCCAGACTCCTGTTTCTCCCCCTCTGTTTGCAGCCTCCTGTTTCTTCCCCTCTGTTTCCAGACTCCTGTTTCTTCCCCTCTGTTTCCAGCCTCCTGATTCTGCCCCTCTGTTTCCAGACTCCTGTTTCTCACCCTCTGATTCCAGACTCCTGTTTCTCCCCCTCTGTTTCCAGACTCCTGTTTCTCCCCCTCTGGTTCCAGACTCCTGATTCTCACCCTCTGTTTCCAGACTCCTGTTTCTGCCCCTCTGTTTCCAGACTCCTGTTTCTCCCCGTCTGTTTCCAGACTCCTGTTTCTGCCCCTCTGTTTCCAGACTTCTGTTTCTCCACCTCTGTTTCCAGACTCCTGTTTCTCCCCCTCTGTTTCCAGACTCCTGTTTCTGCCCCTCTGTTTCCAGACTCCTGTTTCTGCCCCTCTGTTTCCAGACTCCTGCTTCGCCCACCCTGTTTCCAGACTCCTGTTTCTGCCCCTCTGCTTCCAGACTCCTGATTCTCACCCTCTGTTTCCACCCTCCTGTTTCTCCCCCACTGTTTCCAGACTCCTGTTTCTCCCCCTCTGTTTCCAGACTCCTGTTTCTTCCCCTCTGTTTCCAGACTCCTGTTTCTGGCCCTCTGTTTCCAGGCACCTGTTTCTGCCCCTCTGTTTCCAGACTCCTGTTTCTCCCCCTCTGTTTCCAGACTCCTGTTTCTGCCCCTCTGTTTCCAGACTCCTGTTTCTGCCCCTCTGTTTCCAGACTCCTGTTTCTGCCCCTCTGTTTTCCAGGCTCCTGTTTCTCCCCCTCTGTTTCCAGACTCCTGTTTCTGCCCCTCTGTTTCCAGCCTCCTGTTTCTCCCCCTCTGTTTCCAGACTCCTGTTTCTCCCCCTCTGTTTCCAGCCTCCTGTTTCTGCCCCTCAGTTTCCAACCTCCTGTTTCTCGCCCTCTGTTTCCAGACTCCTGTTTCGCCCCCTCTATTTCCAGCCTCCTGTTTCTGCCCCTCTGTTTCCAGACTCCTGTTTCTCACCCTCTGTTTCCAGACTCCTGTTTCTCCCCCTCTGTTTCCAGACTCCTGTTTCTGCCCCTCTGTTTCCAGACTTCTGTTTCTCCCCCTCTGTTTCCAGACTCCTGTTTCTCCCCCTCTGTTTCCAGACTCCTGTTTCTCCACCTCTGTTTCCAGACTCCTGTTTCTGCCCCTCTGTTTCCAGACTCCTGTTTCTCACCATTTGTTTCCAGACTCCTGTTTCTGCCCCTCTGTTTCCAGCCTCCTGTTTCTGCCCCTCTGTTTCCAGACTCGTGTTCCTCCCCCTCTGTTTCCAGACTCCTGTTTCTGCCCCTCTGTTTCCAGCCTCCTGTTTCTGCCCCTCTGTTTCCAGACTCCTGTTTCTGCCCCTCTGTTTCCAGACTCCTGTTTCTGCCCCTCTGTTTCCAGACGCCTGTTTCTCACCCTCTGTTTCCAGACTCCTGTTTGTCCCCTTCTGTTTCCAGACACCTGTTTCTGCCCCTCTGTTTCCAGGCTCCTGTTTCTGCCCCTCTGTTTCCAGACTCCTGTTTCTGCCCCTCTGTTTCCAGCCTCCTGTTTCTCGCCCTCTGTTTCCAGACTCCTGTTTCTCCCCCTCTGTTTCCAGCCTCCTGTTTCTGCCCCTCTGCTTCGAGACTCCTGTTTCTCACCCTCTGTTTCCAGACTCCTGTTTCTCCCCCTCTGTTTCCAGACTCCGGTTTCTGCCCCTCTGTTTCCAGACTCCTGTTTCTCACCCTCTGTTTCCAGACTCCTGTTTCTCCCCCTCTGTTTCCAGCCTCCTGTTTCTCACCCTCTGTTTCCAGCCTCCTGTTTCTTCCCCCCTGTTTCCAGACGCCTGTTTCTGCCCCTCTGTTTCCAGACTCCTGTTTCTGCCCCTCTGTTTCCAGACTTCTGTTTCTCCCCCTGTGTTTCCTGACTCCTGTTTCTGCCCCTCTGTTTCCAGACTCCTGTTTCTGCCTCTCTGTTTCCAGACTCCTGTTTCTCACCCTCTGTTTCCAGACTCCTGTTTCTCCCCCTCTGTTTCCAGACTCCTGTTTCTGCCCCTCTGTTTCCAGACTTCTGTTTCTCCCCCTCTGTTTCCAGACTCATGTTTCTGCCCCTCTGTTTCCAGACTCCTGTTTCTCACCCTCTGTTTCCAGACTCCTGTTTCTCCCCCTCTGTTTCCAGACTCCTGTTTCTGCCCCTCTGTTTCCAGACTCCTGTTTCTCACCCTCTGTTTCCAGACTCCTGTTTCTCCCCCTCTGTTTCCAGCCTCCTGTTTCTCACCCTCTGTTTCCAGCCTCCTGTTTCTTCCCCCCTGTTTCCAGACGCCTGTTTCTGCCCCTCTGTTTCCAGACTCCTGTTTCTGCCCCTCTGTTTCCAGACTTCTGTTTCTCCCCCTGTGTTTCCTGACTCCTGTTTCTGCCCCTCTGTTTCCAGACTCCTGTTTCTGCCTCTCTGTTTCCAGACTCCTGTTTCTCACCCTCTGTTTCCAGACTCCTGTTTCTCCCCCTCTGTTTCCAGACTCCTGTTTCTGCCCCTCTGTTTCCAGACTTCTGTTTCTCCCCCTCTGTTTCCAGACTCATGTTTCTGCCCCTCTGTTTCCAGACTCCTGTTTCTCACCATCTGTTTCCAGACTCCTGTTCCTCCTCCTCTGTTTCCAGGCTCCTGTTTCTGCCCCTCTGTTTCCAGACTCCTGTTTCTCACCCTGAGTTTCCAGACTCCTGTTTCACCCACTCTGTTTCCAGCCTCCTGTTTCTCCCCCTCTGTTTCCAGCCACCTTTTTCTTCCACTCTGTTTCCAGACTCCTGTTTCTCCCCCTCTGTTTCCAGACTCCTGTTTCTGCCCATCTGTTTCCAGACTCCTGTTTCTCCCCCTCTGTTTCCAGACTCCTGATTCTGCCCCTCTGTTTCCAGCCTCCTGATTCTGACCCTCTGTTTCCAGACTCCTGTTTCTCACCCTCTGTTTCCAGACTCCTTTTTCTCCCCCTCTGTTTCCAGACTCCTGTTTCTCCCCCTCTGCTTCCAGACTCCTGATTCTCACCCTCTGTTTCCAGACTCCTGTTTCTCCCCCTCTGTTTCCAGACTCCTGTTTCTCCCCCTCTGTTTCCAGACTCCTGTTTCTGTCCCTCTGTTTCCAGGCACCTGTTTCTGCCCCTCTGTTTCCAGACTCCTGTTTCTGCCCCTCTGTTTCCAGACTCCTGTTTCTCCCCCTCTGTTTCCATCCTCCTGTTTCTTCCCCTCTGTTTCCAGACTCCTGTTTCTGCCCCTCTGTTTCCTGCCTCCTGATTCTGCCCCTCTGTTTCCAGACTCCTGTATCTCACCCTCTGTTTCCAGACTCCTGTTTCTCTCCCTCTGTTTCCAGACTCCTGTTTCTCCCCCTCTGCTTCCAAACTCCTGATTCTCACCCTCTGTTTCCACCCTCCTGTTTCTCACCCTCTGTTTCCAGACTCCTGTTTCTCCCCCTCTGTTTCCAGACTCCTGTTTCTGCCCCTCTGTTTCCAGACTCCTGTTTCTCCCCCTCTGTTTCCAGACTCCTGTTTCTGCCCCTCTGTTTCCAGACTTCTGTTTCTCCACCTCTGTTTCCAGACTCCTGTTTCTCCCCCTCTGTTTCCAGACTCCTGTTTCTGCCCCTGTGTTTCCAGCCTCGTGATTCTGCCCCTCTGTTTCCAGACTCCTGTTTCTCACCCTCTGTTTCCAGACTCCTGTTTCTCCCCCTCTGTTTCCAGACTCCTGTTTCTCCCCCTCTGCTTCCAGACTCCTGATTCTCACCCTCTGTTTCCAGACTCCTGTTTCTGCCCCTCTGTTTCCAGACTCCTGTTTCTCCCCCTCTGTTTCCAGACTCCTGTTTCTGCCCCTCTGTTTCCAGGCTCCTGTTTCTGCCCCTCTGTTTCCAGACTCCTGTTTCTGCCCCTCTGTTTCCAGACTCCTGTTTCTCCCCCTCTGTTTCCAGACTCCTGTTTCTCCCCCTCTGTTTCCAGACTCCTGTTTCTGCCCCTCAGTTTCCAACCTCCTGTTTCTCGCCCTCTGTTTCCAGACTCCTGTTTCTCCCCCTCTGTTTCCAGCCTCCTGTTTCTGCCCCTCTGTTTCCAGACTCCTGTTTCTCACCCTCTGTTTCCAGACTCCTGTTTCTCCCCCTCTGTTTCCAGACTCCTGTTTCTTCCCCCCTGTTTCCAGACTTCTGTTTCTCCCCCTCAGTTTCCAGACTCCTGTTTCTCCCCCTCTGTTTCCAGACTCCTGTTTCTCCCCCTCTGTTTCCAGACTCATGTTTCTGCCCCTCTGTTTCCAGACTCCTGTTTCTCACCATCTGTTTCCAGACTCCTGTTCCTCCCCCTCTGTTTCCAGACTCCTGTTTCTGCCCCTCTGTTTCCAGACTCCTGTTTCTCACCCTGAGTTTCCAGACTCCTGTTTCTCCACCTCTGTTTCCAGCCTCCTGTTTCTCCCCCTCAGTTTCCAGACTCCTGTTTCTCCCCCTCTGTTTCCAGACTCCTGTTTCTCCCCCTCTGTTTCCAGACTCCTGTTTCTGCCCCTCTGTTTCCAGACTCCTGTTTCTGCCCCTCTGTTTCCAGCCTCCTGTTTCTCCCCCTCTGTTTCCAGACTCCTGTTTCTCCCCCTCTGTTTCCAGCCTCCTGTTTCTGCCCCTCAGTTTCCAACGTCCTGTTTCTCACCCTCTGTTTCCAGACTCCTGTTTCTCCCCCTCTTTTTCCAGACTCCTGTTTCTGCCCCACTGTTTCCAGACTCCTGTTTCTCCCCCTCTGCTTCCAGACTCCTGTTTCTCCCCCTCTGTTTGCAGCCTCCTGTTTCTTCCCCTCTGTTTCCAGACTCCTGTTTCTTCCCCTCTGTTTCCAGCCTCCTGATTCTGCCCCTCTGTTTCCAGACTCCTGTTTCTCACCCTCTGATTCCAGACTCCTGTTTCTCCCCCTCTGTTTCCAGACTCCTGTTTCTCCCCCTCTGCTTCCAGACTCCTGATTCTCACCCTCTGTTTCCAGACTCCTGTTTCTGCCCCTCTGTTTCCAGACTCCTGTTTCTCCCCCTCTGTTTCCAGACTCCTGTTTCTGCCCCTCTGTTTCCAGACTTCTGTTTCTCCACCTCTGTTTCCAGACTCCTGTTTCTCCCCCTCTGTTTCCAGACTCCTGTTTCTGCCCCTCTGTTTCCAGACTCCTGTTTCTGCCCCTCTGTTTCCAGACTCCTGCTTCGCCCACCCTGTTTCCAGACTCCTGTTTCTGCCCCTCTGCTTCCAGACTCCTGATTCTCACCCTCTGTTTCCACCCTCCTGTTTCTCCCCCACTGTTTCCAGACTCCTGTTTCTCCCCCTCTGTTTCCAGACTCCTGTTTCTTCCCCTCTGTTTCCAGACTCCTGTTTCTGGCCCTCTGTTTCCAGGCACCTGTTTCTGCCCCTCTGTTTCCAGACTCCTGTTTCTCCCCCTCTGTTTCCAGACTCCTGTTTCTGCCCCTCTGTTTCCAGACTCCTGTTTCTGCCCCTCTGTTTCCAGACTCCTGTTTCTGCCCCTCTGTTTTCCAGGCTCCTGTTTCTCCCCCTCTGTTTCCAGACTCCTGTTTCTGCCCCTCTGTTTCCAGCCTCCTGTTTCTCCCCCTCTGTTTCCAGACTCCTGTTTCTCCCCCTCTGTTTCCAGCCTCCTGTTTCTGCCCCTCAGTTTCCAACCTCCTGTTTCTCGCCCTCTGTTTCCAGACTCCTGTTTCGCCCCCTCTATTTCCAGCCTCCTGTTTCTGCCCCTCTGTTTCCAGACTCCTGTTTCTCACCCTCTGTTTCCAGACTCCTGTTTCTCCCCCTCTGTTTCCAGACTCCTGTTTCTGCCCCTCTGTTTCCAGACTTCTGTTTCTCCCCCTCTGTTTCCAGACTCCTGTTTCTCCCCCTCTGTTTCCAGACTCCTGTTTCTCCACCTCTGTTTCCAGACTCCTGTTTCTGCCCCTCTGTTTCCAGACTCCTGTTTCTCACCATTTGTTTCCAGACTCCTGTTTCTGCCCCTCTGTTTCCAGCCTCCTGTTTCTGCCCCTCTGTTTCCAGACTCGTGTTCCTCCCCCTCTGTTTCCAGACTCCTGTTTCTGCCCCTCTGTTTCCAGCCTCCTGTTTCTGCCCCTCTGTTTCCAGACTCCTGTTTCTGCCCCTCTGTTTCCAGACTCCTGTTTCTGCCCCTCTGTTTCCAGACGCCTGTTTCTCACCCTCTGTTTCCAGACTCCTGTTTGTCCCCTTCTGTTTCCAGACACCTGTTTCTGCCCCTCTGTTTCCAGGCTCCTGTTTCTGCCCCTCTGTTTCCAGACTCCTGTTTCTGCCCCTCTGTTTCCAGCCTCCTGTTTCTCGCCCTCTGTTTCCAGACTCCTGTTTCTCCCCCTCTGTTTCCAGCCTCCTGTTTCTGCCCCTCTGCTTCGAGACTCCTGTTTCTCACCCTCTGTTTCCAGACTCCTGTTTCTCCCCCTCTGTTTCCAGACTCCTGTTTCTGCCCCTCTGTTTCCAGACTCCTGTTTCTCACCCTCTGTTTCCAGACTCCTGTTTCTCCCCCTCTGTTTCCAGCCTCCTGTTTCTCACCCTCTGTTTCCAGCCTCCTGTTTCTTCCCCCCTGTTTCCAGACGCCTGTTTCTGCCCCTCTGTTTCCAGACTCCTGTTTCTGCCCCTCTGTTTCCAGACTTCTGTTTCTCCCCCTGTGTTTCCTGACTCCTGTTTCTGCCCCTCTGTTTCCAGACTCCTGTTTCTGCCTCTCTGTTTCCAGACTCCTGTTTCTCACCCTCTGTTTCCAGACTCCTGTTTCTCCCCCTCTGTTTCCAGACTCCTGTTTCTGCCCCTCTGTTTCCAGACTTCTGTTTCTCCCCCTCTGTTTCCAGACTCATGTTTCTGCCCCTCTGTTTCCAGACTCCTGTTTCTCACCATCTGTTTCCAGACTCCTGTTCCTCCTCCTCTGTTTCCAGACTCCTGTTTCTGCCCCTCTGTTTCCAGACTCCTGTTTCTCACCCTGAGTTTCCAGACTCCTGTTTCACCCACTCTGTTTCCAGCCTCCTGTTTCTCCCCCTCTGTTTCCAGCCACCTTTTTCTTCCACTCTGTTTCCAGACTCCTGTTTCTCCCCCTCTGTTTCCAGACTCCTGTTTCTGCCCATCTGTTTCCAGACTCCTGTTTCTCCCCCTCTGTTTCCAGACTCCTGATTCTGCCCCTCTGTTTCCAGCCTCCTGATTCTGACCCTCTGTTTCCAGACTCCTGTTTCTCACCCTCTGTTTCCAGACTCCTTTTTCTCCCCCTCTGTTTCCAGACTCCTGTTTCTCCCCCTCTGCTTCCAGACTCCTGATTCTCACCCTCTGTTTCCAGACTCCTGTTTCTCCCCCTCTGTTTCCAGACTCCTGTTTCTCCCCCTCTGTTTCCAGACTCCTGTTTCTGTCCCTCTGTTTCCAGGCACCTGTTTCTGCCCCTCTGTTTCCAGACTCCTGTTTCTGCCCCTCTGTTTCCAGACTCCTGTTTCTCCCCCTCTGTTTCCAGACTCCTGTTCCTCCCCCACTGTTTCCAGCCTCCTATTTCTGCCCCTCTGTTTCCAGCCTCCTGTTTCTCCCCCTCTGTTTCCATCCTCCTGTTTCTTCCCCTCTGTTTCCAGACTCCTGTTTCTGCCCCTCTGTTTCCTGCCTCCTGATTCTGCCCCTCTGTTTCCAGACTCCTGTATCTCACCCTCTGTTTCCAGACTCCTGTTTCTCTCCCTCTGTTTCCAGACTCCTGTTTCTCCCCCTCTGCTTCCAAACTCCTGATTCTCACCCTCTGTTTCCACCCTCCTGTTTCTCACCCTCTGTTTCCAGACTCCTGTTTCTCCCCCTCTGTTTCCAGACTCCTGTTTCTGCCCCTCTGTTTCCAGACTCCTGTTTCTCCCCCTCTGTTTCCAGACTCCTGTTTCTGCCCCTCTGTTTCCAGACTTCTGTTTCTCCACCTCTGTTTCCAGACTCCTGTTTCTCCCCCTCTGTTTCCAGACTCCTGTTTCTGCCCCTGTGTGTCCAGCCTCGTGATTCTGCCCCTCTGTTTCCAGACTCCTGTTTCTCACCCTCTGTTTCCAGACTCCTGTTTCTCCCCCTCTGTTTCCAGACTCCTGTTTCTCCCCCTCTGCTTCCAGACTCCTGATTCTCACCCTCTGTTTCGAGACTCCTGTTTCTGCCCCTCTGTTTCCAGACTCCTGTTTCTCCCCCTCTGTTTCCAGACTCCTGTTTCTGCCCCTCTGTTTCCAGGCTCCTGTTTCTGCCCCTCTGTTTCCAGACTCCTGTTTCTGCCCCTCTGTTTCCTGACTCCTGTTTCTCCCCCTCTGTTTCCAGACTCCTGTTTCTCCCCCTCTGTTTCCAGACTCCTGTTTCTGCCCCTCAGTTTCCAACCTCCTGTTTCTCGCCCTCTGTTTCCAGACTCCTGTTTCTCCCCCTCTGTTTCCAGCCTCCTGTTTCTGCCCCTCTGTTTCCAGACTCCTGTTTCTCACCCTCTGTTTCCAGACTCCTGTTTCTCCCCCTCTGTTTCCAGACTCCTGTTTCTTCCCCCCTGTTTCCAGACTTCTGTTTCTCCCCCTCAGTTTCCAGACTCCTGTTTCTCCCCCTCTGTTTCCAGACTCCTGTTTCTCCCCCTCTGTTTCCAGACTCATGTTTCTGCCCCTCTGTTTCCAGACTCCTGTTTCTCACCATCTGTTTCCAGACTCCTGTTCCTCCCCCTCTGTTTCCAGACTCCTGTTTCTGCCCCTCTGTTTCCAGACTCCTGTTTCTCACCCTGAGTTTCCAGACTCCTGTTTCTCCACCTCTGTTTCCAGCCTCCTGTTTCTCCCCCTCAGTTTCCAGACTCCTGTTTCTCCCCCTCTGTTTCCAGACTCCTGTTTCTCCCCCTCTGTTTCCAGACTCCTGTTTCTGCCCCACTGTTTCCAGACTCCTGTTTCTCCCCCTCTGTTTCCAGACTCCTGTTTCTGCCCTCAGTTTCCAACCTCCTGTTTCTCGCCCTCTGTTTCCATACTCCTGTTTCTCCCCCTCTGTTTCCAGCCTCCTGTTTCTGTCCCTCTGTTTCCAGACTCCTGTTTCTCACCCTCTGTTTCCAGACTCCTGTTTCTCCCCCCCTGTTTCCAGACTCCTGTTTCTGCCCCTCTGTTTCCAGACTCCTGTTTCTCCCCCTCTGTTTCCAGACTCCTGTTTCTCCCCCTCTGTTTCCAGACTCCTGTTTCTCCACCTCTGTTTCCAGACTCCTGTTTCTGCCCCTCTGTTTCCAGACTCCTGTTTCTCACCAACTGTTTCCAGACTCCTGTTCCTCCCCCTCTGTTTCCAGACTCCTGTTTCTGCCCCTCTGTTTCCAGACTCCTGTTTCTCACCCTGAGTTTCCAGACTCCTGTTTCTCCACCTCTGTTTCCAGCCTCCTGTTTCTCCCCCTCAGTTTCCAGACTCCTGTTTCTCCCCCTCTGTTTCCAGACTCCTGTTTCTCCCCCTCTGTTTCCAGACTCCTGTTTCTGCCCCTCTGTTTCCAGACTCCTGTTTCTGCCCCTCTGTTTCCAGCCTCCTGTTTCTCCCCCTCTGTTTCCAGACTCCTGTTTCTCCCCCTCTGTTTCCAGACTCCTGTTTCTGCCCCTCAGTTTCCAACCTCCTGTTTCTCACCCTCTGTTTCCAGACTCCTGTTTCTCCCCCTCTTTTTCCAGACTCCTGTTTCTGCCCCACTGTTTCCAGACTCCTGTTTCTCCCCCTCTGTTTCCAGACTCCTGTTTCTGCCCTCAGTTTCCAACCTCCTGTTTCTCGCCCTCTGTTTCCATACTCCTGTTTCTCCCCCTCTGTTTCCAGCCTCCTGTTTCTGTCCCTCTGTTTCCAGACTCCTGTTTCTCACCCTCTGTTTCCAGACTCCTGTTTCTCCCCCCCTGTTTCCAGACTCCTGTTTCTGCCCCTCTGTTTCCAGACTCCTGTTTCTCCCCCTCTGTTTCCAGACTCCTGTTTCTCCCCCTCTGTTTCCAGACTCCTGTTTCTCCACCTCTGTTTCCAGACTCCTGTTTCTGCCCCTCTGTTTCCAGACTCCTGTTTCTCACCAACTGTTTCCAGACTCCTGTTTCTCCCCCTCTGTTTCCAGACTCCTGTTTCTGCCCCTCTGTTTCCAGACTTCTGATTCTCCCCCTCTGTTTCCAGATTCCTGTATCTCCCCCTCTGTTTCCAGACTCCTGTTTCTCCCCTTCTGTTTCCAGACTCCTGTTTCTGCCCCTCTGTTTCCAGACTCCTCTTTCTCACCATCTGTTTCCAGACTACTGTTTCTCCCCCTCTGTTTCCAGACTCCTGTTTCTGCCCCTCTTTTTCCAGACTCCTGTTTCTCACCCTGAGTTTCCAGACTCCTGTTTCTCCCCCTCTGTTTCCAGCCTCCTCTTTCTCACCCTCTGTTTCCAGCCTCCTGTTTCTTCACCTCTGTTTTCAGACTCCTGTTTCTGCCCCTCTGTTTCCAGCCTCCTGATTCTGCCCCTCTGTTTCCGGACTCCTGTTTCTCACCCTCTGTTTCCAGACTCCTGTTTCTCCCCCTCTGTTTCCAGACTCCTGTTTCTCCCCCTCTGCTTCCAGCCTCCTGATTCTCACCCTCTGTTTCCAGACTCCTGTTTCTCCCCCTCTGTTTCCAGACTCCTGTTTCTGCCCCTCTGTTTCCAGACTCCTGTTTCTCACCATCTGTTTCCAGACTACTGTTTCTCCCCCTCTGTTTCCAGACTCCTGTTTCTGCCCCTCTTTTTCCAGACTCCTGTTTCTCACCCTGAGTTTCCAGACTCCTGTTTCTCCCCCTCTGTTTCCAGCCTCCTCTTTCTCACCCTCTGTTTCCAGCCTCCTGTTTCTTCACCTCTGTTTTCAGACTCCTGTTTCTGCCCCTCTCTTTCCAGCCTACTGATTCTGCCCCTCTGTTTCCGGACTCCTGTTTCTCACCCTCTGTTTCCAGACTCCTGTTTCTCCCCCTCTGTTTCCAGACTCCTGTTTCTCCCCCTCTGCTTCCAGCCTCCTGATTCTCACCCTCTGTTTCCAGACTCCTGTTTCTCCCCCTCTCTTTCCAGACTCCTGTTTCTCCCCCTCTGTTTCCAGACTCCTGTTTCCGCCCCTCTGTTTCCAGGCTCCTGTTTCTGCCCCTCTGTTTCCAGCCTCCTGTTTCTCCCCCTCTGTTTCCAGACTCCTGTTTCTCCCTCTCTGTTTCCAGCCTCCTGTTTCTGCCGCTCAGTTTCCAACCTCCTGTTTTTCGCCCTCTGTTTCCAGACTCCTGTTTCTCCCCCTCTGTTTCCAGACTCCTGTTTCTGCCCCTCTGTTTCCTGACTCCTGTTTCTGCCTCTCTGTTTCCAGACTCCTGTTTCTGCCCCTCTGTTTCCAGACTCCTGTTTCTGCCCCTCTGTTTCCAGGCTCCTGTTTCTGCCCCTCGGTTTCCAGACTCCTGTTTCTGCCCCTCTGTTTCCAGACTCCTGTTTCTGCCCCTCTGTTTCCAGGCTCCTGTTTCTGCCCCTCGGTTTCCAGACTCCTGTTTCTGCCCCTCTGTTTCCAGACTCCTGTTTCTCCCTCTCTGTTTCCAGCCTCCTGTTTCTGCCCCTCAGTTTCCAACCTCCTGTTTCTCGCCCTCTGTTTCCAGACTCCTGTTTCTCTCCCTCTGTTTCCAGACTCCTGTTTCTGCCCCTCTGTTTCCTGACTCCTGTTTCTGCCCCTCTGTTTCCAGACGCCTGTTCCTCCCCCTCTGTTTCCAGACTCCTGTTTCTGCCCCTCTGTTTCCAGACTCCTGTTTCTCACCCTGAGTTTCCAGACTCCTGTTTCTCCCCCTCTGTTTCCAGACTCCTGTTTCTCCCCCTCTGTTTCCAGCCTCCTGTTTCTTCCCCTCTGTTTCCAGACTCCTGTTTCTTCCCCTCTGTTTCCAGCCTCCTGATTCTGCCCCTCTGTTTCCAGACTCCTGTTTCTCACCCTCTGATTCCAGACTCCTGTTTCTCTCCCTCTGTTTCCAGACTCCTGTTTCTCCCCCTCTGCTTCCAGACTCCTGATTCTCACCCTCTGTTTCCAGACTCCTGTTTCTGCCCCTCTGTTTCCAGACTCCTGTTTCTCCCCCTCTGTTTCCAGACTCCTGTTTCTGCCCCTCTGTTTCCAGACTTCTGTTTCTCCACCTCTGTTTCCAGACTCCTGTTTCTCCCCCTCTGTTTCCAGACTCCTGTTTCTGCCCCTCTGTTTCCAGACTCCTGTTTCTGCCCCTCTGTTTCCAGACTCCTGCTTCGCCCACCCTGTTTCCAGACTCCTGTTTCTGCCCCTCTGCTTCCAGACTCCTGATTCTCACCCTCTGTTTCCACCCTCCTGTTTCTCCCCCACTGTTTCCAGACTCCTGTTTCTCCCCCTCTGTTTCCAGACTCCTGTTTCTTCCCCTCTGTTTCCAGACTCCTGTTTCTGGCCCTCTGTTTCCAGGCACCTGTTTCTGCCCCTCTGTTTCCAGACTCCTGTTTCTCCCCCTCTGTTTCCAGACTCCTGTTTCTGCCCCTCTGTTTCCAGACTCCTGTTTCTGCCCCTCTGTTTCCAGACTCCTGTTTCTGCCCCTCTGTTTTCCAGGCTCCTGTTTCTCCCCCTCTGTTTCCAGACTCCTGTTTCTGCCCCTCTGTTTCCAGCCTCCTGTTTCTCCCCCTCTGTTTCCTGACTCCTGTTTCTCCCCCTCTGTTTCCAGCCTCCTGTTTCTGCCCCTCAGTTTCCAACCTCCTGTTTCTCGCCCTCTGTTTCCAGACTCCTGTTTCGCCCCCTCTATTTCCAGCCTCCTGTTTCTGCCCCTCTGTTTCCAGACTCCTGTTTCTCACCCTCTGTTTCCAGACTCCTGTTTCTCCCCCTCTGTTTCCAGACTCCTGTTTCTGCCCCTCTGTTTCCAGACTTCTGTTTCTCCCCCTCTGTTTCCAGACTCCTGTTTCTCCCCCTCTGTTTCCAGACTCCTGTTTCTCCACCTCTGTTTCCAGACTCCTGTTTCTGCCCCTCTGTTTCCAGACTCCTGTTTCTCACCATTTGTTTCCAGACTCCTGTTTCTGCCCCTCTGTTTCCAGCCTCCTGTTTCTGCCCCTCTGTTTCCAGACTCGTGTTCCTCCCCCTCTGTTTCCAGACTCCTGTTTCTGCCCCTCTGTTTCCAGCCTCCTGTTTCTGCCCCTCTGTTTCCAGCCTCCTGTTTCTGCCCCTCTGTTTCCAGACGCCTGTTTCTCACCCTCTGTTTCCAGACTCCTGTTTGTCCCCTTCTGTTTCCAGACACCTGTTTCTGCCCCTCTGTTTCCAGGCTCCTGTTTCTGCCCCTCTGTTTCCAGACTCCTGTTTCTGCCCCTCTGTTTCCAGCCTCCTGTTTCTCGCCCTCTGTTTCCAGACTCCTGTTTCTCCCCCTCTGTTTCCAGCCTCCTGTTTCTGCCCCTCTGCTTCGAGACTCCTGTTTCTCACCCTCTGTTTCCAGACTCCTGTTTCTCCCCCTCTGTTTCCAGACTCCTGTTTCTGCCCCTCTGTTTCCAGACTCCTGTTTCTCACCCTCTGTTTCCAGACTCCTGTTTCTCCCCCTCTGTTTCCAGCCTCCTGTTTCTCACCCTCTGTTTCCAGCCTCCTGTTTCTTCCCCCCTGTTTCCAGACGCCTGTTTCTGCCCCTCTGTTTCCAGACTCCTGTTTCTGCCCCTCTGTTTCCAGACTTCTGTTTCTCCCCCTGTGTTTCCTGACCCCTGTTTCTGCCCCTCTGTTTCCAGACTCCTGTTTCTGCCTCTCTGTTTCCAGACTCCTTTTCTCACCCTCTGTTTCCAGACTCCTGTTTCTCCCCCTCTGTTTCCAGACTCCTGTTTCTGCCCCTCTGTTTCCAGACTTCTGTTTCTCCCCCTCTGTTTCCAGACTCATGTTTCTGCCCCTCTGTTTCCAGACTCCTGTTTCTGCCCCTCTGTTTCCAGACTTCTGTTTCTCCCCCTCTGTTTCCAGACTCCTGTTTCTGCCCCTCTGTTTCCAGACTCCTGTTTCTCACCCTCTGTTTCCAGACTCCTGTTTCTCCCCCTCTGTTTCCAGCCTCCTGTTTCTCACCCTCTGTTTCCAGCCTCCTGTTTCTTCCCCCCTGTTTCCAGACGCCTGTTTCTGCCCCTCTGTTTCCAGACTCCTGTTTCTGCCCCTCTGTTTCCAGACTTCTGTTTCTCCCCCTGTGTTTCCTGACTCCTGTTTCTGCCCCTCTGTTTCCAGACTCCTGTTTCTGCCTCTCTGTTTCCAGACTCCTTTTCTCACCCTCTGTTTCCAGACTCCTGTTTCTCCCCCTCTGTTTCCAGACTCCTGTTTCTGCCCCTCTGTTTCCAGACTTCTGTTTCTCCCCCTCTGTTTCCAGACTCATGTTTCTGCCCCTCTGTTTCCAGACTCCTGTTTCTCACCATCTGTTTCCAGACTCCTGTTCCTCCTCCTCTGTTTCCAGACTCCTGTTTCTGCACCTCTGTTTCCAGACTCCTGTTTCTCACACTGAGTTTCCAGACTCCTGTTTCACCCACTTTGTTTCCAGCCTCCTGTTTCTCCCCCTCTGTTTCCAGCCACCTTATTCTACCCCTCTGTTTCCAGACTCCTGTTTCTCCCCCTCTGTTTCCAGACTCCTGTTTCTGCCCATCTGTTTCCAGACTCCTGTTTCTCCCCCTCTGTTTCCAGACTCCTGATTCTGCCCCTCTGTTTCCAGCCTCCTGATTCTGACCCTCTGTTTCCAGACTCCTGTTTCTCACCCTCTGTTTCCAGACTCCTGTTTCTCCCCCTCTGTTTCCAGACTCCTGTTTCTCCCCCTCTGCTTCCAGACTCCTGATTCTCACCCTCTGTTTCCAGACTCCTGTTTCTCCCCCTCTGTTTCCAGACTCCTGTTTCTCCCCCTCTGTTTCCAGACTCCTGTTTCTGTCCCTCTGTTTCCAGGCACCTGTTTCTGCCCCTCTGTTTCCAGACTCCTGTTTCTGCCCCTCTGTTTCCAGACTCCTGTTTCTCCCCCTCTGTTTCCAGACTCCTGTTCCTCCCCCACTGTTTCCAGCCTCCTATTTCTTCCCCTCTGTTTCCAGCCTCCTGTTTCTCCCCCTCTGTTTCCAGCCTCCTGTTTCTTCCCCTCTGTTTCCAGACTCCTGTTTCTGCCCCTCTGTTTCCTGCCTCCTGATTCTGCCCCTCTGTTTCCAGACTCCTGTATCTCACCCTCTGTTTCCAGACTCCTGTTTCTCTCCCTCTGTTTCCAGACTCCTGTTTCTCCCCCTCTGCTTCCAAACTCCTGATTCTCACCCTCTGTTTCCACCCTCCTGTTTCTCACCCTCTGTTTCCAGACTCCTGTTTCTCCCCCTCTGTTTCCAGACTCCTGTTTCTGCCCCTCTGTTTCCAGACTCCTGTTTCTCCCCCTCTGTTTCCAGACTCCTGTTTCTGCCCCTCTGTTTCCAGACTTCTGTTTCTCCACCTCTGTTTCCAGACTCCTGTTTCTCCCCCTCTGTTTCCAGACTCCTGTTTCTGCCCCTGTGTTTCCAGCCTCGTGATTCTGCCCCTCTGTTTCCAGACTCCTGTTTCTCACCCTCTGTTTCCAGACTCCTGTTTCTCCCCCTCTGTTTCCAGACTCTTGTTTCTCCCCCTCTGCTTCCAGACTCCTGATTCTCACCCTCTGTTTCCAGACTCCTGTTTCTCCCCCTCTGTTTCCAGACTCCTGTTTCTCCCCCTCTGTTTCCAGACTCCTGTTTCTGCCCCTCTGTTTCCAGGCTCCTGTTTCTGCCCCTCTGTTTCCAAACTCCTGTTTCTGCCCCTCTGTTTCCAGACTCCTGTTTCTCCCCCTCTGTTTCCAGACTCCTGTTTCTCCCCCTCTGTTTCCAGACTCCTGTTTCTGCCCCTCAGTTTCCAACCTCCTGTTTCTCGC
This sequence comes from Carcharhinus amblyrhynchos, assembly GCF_965287045.1. Lineage (NCBI taxonomy): Eukaryota > Metazoa > Chordata > Chondrichthyes > Carcharhiniformes > Carcharhinidae > Carcharhinus > Carcharhinus amblyrhynchos. Next base: position 84,523 of record NW_027650130.1, read on the forward strand.
CCTCTGTTTCCAGACTCCTGTTTCTCCCCCTCTGTTTCCAGCCTCCTGTTTCTGCCCCTCTGTTTCCAGACTCCTGTTTCTCACCCTCTGTTTCCAGACTCCTGTTTCTCACCCTCTGTTTCCAGACTCCTGTTTCTTCCCCCCTGTTTCCAGACTTCTGTTTCTCCCCCTCAGTTTCCAGACTCCTGTTTCTCCCCCTCTGTTTCCAGACTCCTGTTTCTCCCCCTCTGTTTCCAGACTCATGTTTCTGCCCCTCTGTTTCCAGACTCCTGTTTCTCACCATCTGTTTCCAGACTCCTGTTCCTCCCCCTCTGTTTCCAGACTCCTGTTTCTGCCCCTCTGTTTCCAGACTCCTGTTTCTCACCCTGAGTTTCCAGACTCCTGTTTCTCCACCTCTGTTTTCAGCCTCCTGTTTCTCCCCCTCAGTTTCCAGACTCCTGTTTCTCCCCCTCTGTTTCCAGACTCCTGTTTCTCCCCCTCTGTTTCCAGACTCCTGTTTCTGCCCCTCTGTTTCCAGCCTCCTGTTTCTCCCCCTCTGTTTCCAGACTCCTGTTTCTCCCCCTCTGTTTCCAGACTCCTGTTTCTGCCCCTCAGTTTCCAACCTCCTGTTTCTCGCCCTCAGTTTCCAGACTCCTGTTTTTCCCCCTCTGTTTCCAACCTCATGTTTCTGCCCCTCTGTTTCCAGACTCCTGTTTCTCACCCTCTGTTTCCAGACTCCTGTTTCTCCCCCTCTTTTTCCAGACTCCTGTTTCTGCCCCACTGTTTCCAGACTCCTGTTTCTCCCCCTCTGCTTCCAGACTCCTGTTTCTCCCCCTCTGTTTCCAGACTCCTGTTTCTCCCCCTCTGTTTCCAGACTCCTGTTTCTGCCCCTCTGTTTCCAGACTCCTGTTTCTGCCCCTCTGTTTCCAGCCTCCTGTTTCTCCCCCTCTGTTTCCAGTCTCCTGTTTCTCCCCCTCTGTTTCCAGACTCCTGTTTCTGCCCTCAGTTTCCAACCTCCTGTTTCTCGCCCTCTGTTTCCATACTCCTGTTTCTCCCCCTCTGTTTCCAGCCTCCTGTTTCTGCCCCTCTGTTTCCAGACTCCTGTTTCTCACCCTCTGTTTCCAGACTCCTGTTTCTCCCCCCCTGTTTCCAGACTCCTGTTTCTGCCCCTCTGTTTCCAGACTCCTGTTTCTCCCCCTCTGTTTCCAGACTCCTGTTTCTCCCCCTCTGTTTCCAGACTCCTGTTTCTCCCCCTCTGTTTCCAGACTCCTGTTTCTGCCCCTCTGTTTCCAGACTCCTGTTTCTCACCAACTGTTTCCAGACTCCTGTTTCTCCCCCTCTGTTTCCAGACTCCTGTTTCTGCCCCTCTGTTTCCAGACTTCTGATTCTCCCCCTCTGTTTCCAGATTCCTGTATCTCCCCCTCTGTTTCCAGACTCCTGTTTCTCCCCTTCTGTTTCCAGACTCCTGTTTCTGCCCCTCTGTTTCCAGACTCCTCTTTCTCACCATCTGTTTCCAGACTACTGTTTCTCCCCCTCTGTTTCCAGACTCCTGTTTCTGCCCCTCTTTTTCCAGACTCCTGTTTCTCACCCTGAGTTTCCAGACTCCTGTTTCTCCCCCTCTGTTTCCAGCCTCCTCTTTCTCACCCTCTGTTTCCAGCCTCCTGTTTCTTCACCTCTGTTTTCAGACTCCTGTTTCTGCCCCTCTGTTTCCAGCCTACTGATTCTGCCCCTCTGTTTCCGGACTCCTGTTTCTCACCCTCTGTTTCCAGACTCCTGTTTCTCCCCCTCTGTTTCCAGACTCCTGTTTCTGCCGCTCTGTTTCCAGACTCCTGTTTCTGCCCCTCTGTTTCCAGACTCCTGTTTCTGCCCCTCTGTTTTCCAGGCTCCTGTTTCTCCCCCTCTGTTTCCAGACTCCTGTTTCTGCCCCTCTGTTTCCAGCCTCCTGTTTCTCCCCCTCTGTTTCCAGACTACTGTTTCTCCCCCTCTGTTTCCAGCCTCCTGTTTCTGCCCCTCAGTTTCCAACCTCCTGTTTCTCGCCCTCTGTTTCCAGACTCCTGTTTCGCCCCCTCTATTTCCAGCCTCCTGTTTCTGCCCCTCTGTTTCCAGACTCCTGTTTCTCACCCTCTGTTTCCAGACTCCTGTTTCTCCCCCTCTGTTTCCAGACTCCTGTTTCTGCCCCTCTGTTTCCAGACTTCTGTTTCTCCCCCTCTGTTTCCAGACTCCTGTTTCTCCCCCTCTGTTTCCAGACTCCTGTTTCTCCACCTCTGTTTCCAGACTCCTGTTTCTGCCCCTCTGTTTCCAGACTCCTGTTTCTCACCATTTGTTTCCAGACTCCTGTTTCTGCCTCTCTGTTTCCAGCCTCCTGTTTCTGCCCCTCTGTTTCCAGACTCGTGTTCCTCCCCCTCTGTTTCCAGACTTGTGTTTCTGCCCCTCTGTTTCCAGCCTCCTGTTTCTGCCCCTCTGTTTCCAGACTCCTGTTTCTGCCCCTCTGTTTCCAGACTCCTGTTTCTGCCCCTCTGTTTCCAGACTCCTGTTTCTGCCCCTCTGTTTCCAGCCACCTGTTTCTCGCCCTCTGTTTCCAGACTCCTGTTTCTCCCCCTCTGTTTCCAGCCTCCTGTTTCTGCCCCTCTGCTTCGAGACTCCTGTTTCTCACCCTCTGTTTCCAGACTCCTGTTTCTCCCCCTCTGTTTCCAGACTCCTGTTTCTGCCCCTCTGTTTCCAGACTCCTGTTTCTCACCCTCTGTTTCCAGACTCCTGTTTCTCCCCCTCTGTTTCCAGCCTCCTGTTTCTCACCCTCTGTTTCCAGCCTCCTGTTTCTTCCCCCCTGTTTCCAGACGCCTGTTTCTGCCCCTCTGTTTCCAAACTCCTGTTTCTGCCCCTCTGTTTCCAGACTTCTGTTTCTCCCCCTGTGTTTCCTGACTCCTGTTTCTGCCCCTCTGTTTCCAGACTCCTGTTTCTGCCTCTCTGTTTCCAGACTCCTGTTTCTCACCCTCTGTTTCCAGACTCCTGTTTCTCCCCCTCTGTTTCCAGACTCCTGTTTCTGCCCCTCTGTTTCCAGACTTCTGTTTCTCCCCCTCTGTTTCCAGACTCATGTTTCTGCCCCTCTGTTTCCAGACTCCTGTTTCTCACCATCTGTTTCCAGACTCCTGTTCCTCCTCCTCTGTTTCCAGACTCCTGTTTCTGCCCCTCTGTTTCCAGACTCCTGTTTCTCACCCTGAGTTTCCAGACTCCTGTTTCACCCACTCTGTTTCCAGCCTCCTGTTTCTCCCCCTCTGTTTCCAGCCACCTTTTTCTTCCCCTCTGTTTCCAGACTCCTGTTTCTCCCCCTCTGTTTCCAGACTCCTGTTTCTGCCCGTCTGTTTCCAGACTCCTGTTTCTCCCCCTCTGTTTCCAGACTCCTGATTCTGCCCCTCTGTTTCCAGCCTCCTGATTCTGACCCTCTGTTTCCAGACTCCTGTTTCTCACCCTCTTTTTCCAGACTCCTGTTTCTCCCCCTCTGTTTCCAGACTCCTGTTTCTCCCCCTCTGCTTCCAGACTCCTGATTCTCACCCTCTGTTTCCAGACTCCTGTTTCTCCCCCTCTGTTTCCAGACTCCTGTTTCTCCCCCTCTGTTTCCAGACTCCTGTTTCTGTCCCTCTGTTTCCAGGCACCTGTTTCTGCCCCTCTGTTTCCAGACTCCTGTTTCTGTCCCTCTGTTTCCAGACTCCTGTTTCTCCCCCTCTGTTTCCAGACTCCTGTTCCTCCCCCACTGTTTCCAGCCTCCTATTTCTGCCCCTCTGTTTCCAGCCTCCTGTTTCTCCCCCTCTGTTTCCATCCTCCTGTTTCTTCCCCTCTGTTTCCAGACTCCTGTTTCTGCCCCTCTGTTTCCTGCCTCCTGATTCTGCCCCTCTGTTTCCAGACTCCTGTATCTCACCCTCTGTTTCCAGACTCCTGTTTCTCTCCCTCTGTTTCCAGACTCCTGTTTCTCCCCCTCTGCTTCCAAACTCCTGATTCTCACCCTCTGTTTCCACCCTCCTGTTTCTCACCCTCTGTTTCCAGACTCCTGTTTCTCCCCCTCTGTTTCCAGACTCCTGTTTCTGCCCCTCTGTTTCCAGACTCCTGTTTCTCCCCCTCTGTTTCCAGACTCCTGTTTCTGCCCCTCTGTTTCCAGACTTCTGTTTCTCCACCTCTGTTTCCAGACTCCTGTTTCTCCCCCTCTGTTTCCAGACTCCTGTTTCTGCCCCTGTGTTTCCAGCCTCGTGATTCTGCCCCTCTGTTTCCAGACTCCTGTTTCTCACCCTCTGTTTCCAGACTCCTGTTTCTCCCCCTCTGTTTCCAGACTCCTGTTTCTCCCCCTCTGCTTCCAGACTCCTGATTCTCACCCTCTGTTTCCAGACTCCTGTTTCTCCCCCTCTGTTTCCAGACTCCTGTTTCTCCCCCTCTGTTTCCAGACTCCTGTTTCTGCCCCTCTGTTTCCAGGCTCCTGTTTCTGCCCCTCTGTTTCCAGACTCCTGTTTCTGCCCCTCTGTTTCCAGACTCCTGTTTCTCCCCCTCTGTTTCCAGACTCCTGTTTCTCCCCCTCTGTTTCCAGACTCCTGTTTCTGCCCCTCAGTTTCCAACCTCCTGTTTCTCGCCCTCTGTTTCCAGACTCCTGTTTCTCCCCCTCTGTTTCCAGCCTCCTGTTTCTGCCCCTCTGTTTCCAAACTCCTGTTTCTCACCCTCTGTTTCCAGACTCCTGTTTCTCCCCCTCTGTTTCCAGACTCCTGTTTCTTCCCCCCTGTTTCCAGACTTCTGTTTCTCCCCCTCAGTTTCCAGACTCCTGTTTCTCCCCCTCTGTTTCCAGACTCCTGTTTCTCCCCCTCTGTTTCCAGACTCATGTTTCTGCCCCTCTGTTTCCAGACTCCTGTTTCTCCCCCTCTGTTTCCAGACTCCTGTTTCTCCCCCTCTGTTTCCAGACTCCTGTTTCTGCCCCTCTGTTTCCAGACTCCTGTTTCTGCCCCTCTGTTTCCAGCCTCCTGTTTCTCCCCCTCTGTTTCCAGACTCCTGTTTCTCCCCCTCTGTTTCCAGCCTCCTGTTTCTGCCCCTCAGTTTCCAACCTCCTGTTTCTCACCCTCTGTTTCCAGACTCCTGTTTCTCCCCCTCTTTTTCCAGACTCCTGTTTCTGCCCCACTGTTTCCAGACTCCTTTTTCTCCCCCTCTGCTTCCAGACTCCTGTTTCTCCCCCTCTGTTTCCAGACTCCTGTTTCTCCCCCTCTGTTTCCAGACTCCTGTTTCTGCCCCTCTGTTTCCAGACTCCTGTTTCTGCCCCTCTGTTTCCAGCCTCCTGTTTCTCCCCCTCTGTTTCCAGACTCCTGTTTCTCCCCCTCTGTTTCCAGACTCCTGTTTCTGCCCTCAGTTTCCAACCTCCTGTTTCTCGCCCTCTGTTTCCATACTCCTGTTTCTCCCCCTCTGTTTCCAGCCACCTGTTTCTCGCCCTCTGTTTCCAGACTCCTGTTTCTCCCCCTCTGTTTCCAGCCTCCTGTTTCTGCCCCTCTGCTTCGAGACTCCTGTTTCTCACCCTCTGTTTCCAGACTCCTGTTTCTCCCCCTCTGTTTCCAGACTCCTGTTTCTGCCCCTCTGTTTCCAGACTCCTGTTTCTCACCCTCTGTTTCCAGACTCCTGTTTCTCCCCCTCTGTTTCCAGCCTCCTGTTTCTCACCCTCTGTTTCCAGCCTCCTGTTTCTTCCCCCCTGTTTCCAGATGCCTGTTTCTGCCCCTCTGTTTCCAGACTCCTGTTTCTGCCCCTCTGTTTCCAGACTTCTGTTTCTCCCCCTGTGTTTCCTGACTCCTGTTTCTGCCCCTCTGTTTCCAGACTCCTGTTTCTGCCTCTCTGTTTCCAGACTCCTGTTTCTCACCCTCTGTTTCCAGACTCCTGTTTCTCCCCCTCTGTTTCCAGACTCCTGTTTCTGCCCCTCTGTTTCCAGACTTCTGTTTCTCCCCCTCTGTTTCCAGACTCATGTTTCTGCCCCTCTGTTTCCAGACTCCTGTTTCTCACCATCTGTTTCCAGACTCCTGTTCCTCCTCCTCTGTTTCCAGACTCCTGTTTCTGCCCCTCTGTTTCCAGACTCCTGTTTCTCACCCTGAGTTTCCAGACTCCTGTTTCACCCACTCTGTTTCCAGCCTCCTGTTTCTCCCCCTCTGTTTCCAGCCACCTTTTTCTTCCCCTCTGTTTCCAGACTCCTGTTTCTCCCCCTCTGTTTCCAGACTCCTGTTTCTGCCCATCTGTTTCCAGACTCCTGTTTCTCCCCCTCTGTTTCCAGACTCCTGATTCTGCCCCTCTGTTTCCAGCCTCCTGATTCTGACCCTCTGTTTCCAGACTCCTGTTTCTCACCCTCTTTTTCCAGACTCCTGTTTCTCCCCCTCTGTTTCCAGACTCCTGTTTCTCCCCCTCTGCTTCCAGACTCCTGATTCTCACCCTCTGTTTCCAGACTCCTGTTTCTCCCCCTCTGTTTCCAGACTCCTGTTTCTCCCCCTCTGTTTCCAGACTCCTGTTTCTGTCCCTCTGTTTCCAGGCACCTGTTTCTGCCCCTCTGTTTCCAGACTCCTGTTTCTGTCCCTCTGTTTCCAGACTCCTGTTTCTCCCCCTCTGTTTCCAGACTCCTGTTCCTCCCCCACTGTTTCCAGCCTCCTATTTCTGCCCCTCTGTTTCCAGCCTCCTGTTTCTCCCCCTCTGTTTCCATCCTCCTGTTTCTTCCCCTCTCTTTCCAGACTCCTGTTTCTGCCCCTCTGTTTCCTGCCTCCTGATTCTGCCCCTCTGTTTCCAGACTCCTGTATCTCACCCTCTGTTTCCAGACTCCTGTTTCTCTCCCTCTGTTTCCAGACTCCTGTTTCTCCCCCTCTGCTTCCAAACTCCTGATTCTCACCCTCTGTTTCCACCCTCCTGTTTCTCACCCTCTGTTTCCAGACTCCTGTTTCTCCCCCTCTGTTTCCAGACTCCTGTTTCTGCCCCTCTGTTTCCAGACTCCTGTTTCTCCCCCTCTGTTTCCAGACTCCTGTTTCTGCCCCTCTGTTTCCAGACTTCTGTTTCTCCACCTCTGTTTCCAGACTCCTGTTTCTCCCCCTCTGTTTCCAGACTCCTGTTTCTGCCCCTGTGTTTCCAGCCTCGTGATTCTGCCCCTCTGTTTCCAGACTCCTGTTTCTCACCCTCAGTTTCCAGACTCCTGTTTCTCCCCCTCTGTTTCCAGACTCCTGTTTCTCCCCCTCTGCTTCCAGACTCCTGATTCTCACCCTCTGTTTCCAGACTCCTGTTTCTCCCCCTCTGTTTCCAGACTCCTGTTTCTCCCCCTCTGTTTCCAGACTCCTGTTTCTGCCCCTCTGTTTCCAGGCTCCTGTTTCTGCCCCTCTGTTTCCAGACTCCTGTTTCTGCCCCTCTGTTTCCAGACTCCTGTTTCTCCCCCTCTGTTTCCAGACTCCTGTTTCTCCCCCTCTGTTTCCAGACTCCTGTTTCTGCCCCTCAGTTTCCAACCTCCTGTTTCTCGCCCTCTGTTTCCAGACTCCTGTTTCTCCCCCTCTGTTTCCAGCCTCCTGTTTCTGCCCCTCTGTTTCCAAACTCCTGTTTCTCACCCTCTGTTTCCAGACTCCTGTTTCTCCCCCTCTGTTTCCAGACTCCTGTTTCTTCCCCCCTGTTTCCAGACTTCTGTTTCTCCCCCTCAGTTTCCAGACTCCTGTTTCTCCCCCTCTGTTTCCAGACTCCTGTTTCTCCCCCTCTGTTTCCAGACTCATGTTTCTGCCCCTCTGTTTCCAGACTCCTGTTTCTCCCCCTCTGTTTCCAGACTCCTGTTTCTCCCCCTCTGTTTCCAGACTCCTGTTTCTGCCCCTCTGTTTCCAGACTCCTGTTTCTGCCCCTCTGTTTCCAGCCTCCTGTTTCTCCCCCTCTGTTTCCAGACTCCTGTTTCTCCCCCTCTGTTTCCAGCCTCCTGTTTCTGCCCCTCAGTTTCCAACCTCCTGTTTCTCACCCTCTGTTTCCAGACTCCTGTTTCTCCCCCTCTTTTTCCAGACTCCTGTTTCTGCCCCACTGTTTCCAGACTCCTGTTTCTCCCCCTCTGCTTCCAGACTCCTGTTTCTCCCCCTCTGTTTCCAGACTCCTGTTTCTCCCCCTCTGTTTCCAGACTCCTGTTTCTGCCCCTCTGTTTCCAGACTCCTGTTTCTGCCCCTCTGTTTCCAGCCTCCTGTTTCTCCCCCTCTGTTTCCAGACTCCTGTTTCTCCCCCTCTGTTTCCAGACTCCTGTTTCTGCCCTCAGTTTCCAACCTCCTGTTTCTCGCCCTCTGTTTCCATACTCCTGTTTCTCCCCCTCTGTTTCCAGCCTCCTGTTTCTGCCCCTCTGTTTCCAGACTCCTGTTTCTCACCCTCTGTTTCCAGACTCCTGTTTCTCCCCCCCTGTTTCCAGACTCCTGTTTCTGCCCCTCTGTTTCCAGACTCCTGTTTCTCCCCCTCTGTTTCCAGACTCCTGTTTCTCCCCCTCTGTTTCCAGACTCCTGTTTCTCCCCCTCTGTTTCCAGACTCCTGTTTCTGCCCCTCTGTTTCCAGACTCCTACTCCTGTTTCTCCCCCTGTGTTTCCAGACTCCTGTTTCTGCCCCTCTGTTTCCAGACTTCTGATTCTCCCCCTGTGTTTCCAGATTCCTGTATCTCCCCCTCTGTTTCCAGACTCCTGTTTCTCCCCTTCTGTTTCCAGACTCCTGTTTCTGCCCTCTGTTTCCAGACTCCTCTTTCTCACCATCTGTTTCCAGACTACTGTTTCTCCCCTCTGTTTCCAGACTCCTGTTTCTGCCCCCTCTTTTCCAGACTCTGTTTCTCACCCTGAGTTTCCAGACTCCTGTTTCTCCCCCTCTGTTTCCAGCCTCCTCTTTCTCACCCTCTGTTTCCAGCCTCCTGTTTCTTCACCTCTGTTTTCAGACTCCTGTTTCTGCCCCTCTGTTTCCAGCCTACTGATTCTGCCCCTCTGTTTCCGGACTCCTGTTTCTCACCCTCTGTTTCCAGACTCCTGTTTCTCCCCCTCTCTTTCCAGACTCCTGTTTCTCCCCCTCTGCTTCCAGCCTCCTGATTCTCACCCTCTGTTTCCAGACTCCTGTTTCTCCCCCTCTCTTTCCAGACTCCTGTTTCTCCCCCTCTGTTTCCAGACTCCTGTTTCCGCCCCTCTGTTTCCAGGCTCCTGTTTCTGCCCCTCTGTTTCCAGCCTCCTGTTTCTCCCCCTCTGTTTCCAGACTCCTGTTTCTCCCTCTCTGTTTCCAGCCTCCTGTTTCTGCCGCTCAGTTTGCAACCTCCTGTTTTTCGCCCTCTGTTTCCAGACTCCTGTTTTCTCCCCCTCTGTTTCCAGACTCCTGTTTCTGCCCCTCTGTTTCCTGACTCCTGTTTCTGCCTCTCTGTTTCCAGACTCCTGTTTCTGCCCCTCTGTTTCCAGACTCCTGTTTCTGCCCCTCTGTTTCCAGGCTCCTGTTTCTGCCCCTCGGTTTCCAGACTCCTGTTTCTGCCCCTCTGTTTCCAGACTCCTGTTTCTCCCTCTCTGTTTCCAGCCTCCTGTTTCTGCCCCTCAGTTTCCAACCTCCTGTTTCTCGCCCTCTGTTTCCAGACTCCTGTTTCTCTCCCTCTGTTTCCAGACTCCTGTTTCTGCCCCTCTGTTTCCTGACTCCTGTTTCTGCCCCTCTGTTTCCAGACGCCTGTTCCTCCCCTCTGTTTCCAGACTCCTGTTTCTGCCCCTCTGTTTCCAGACTCCTGTTTCTCACCCTGAGTTTCCAGACTCCTGTTTCTCCCCCTCTGTTTCCAGACTCCTGTTTCTCCCCCTCTGTTTCCAGCCTCCTGTTTCTTCCCCTCTGTTTCCAGACTCCTGTTTCTTCCCCTCTGTTTCCAGCCTCCTGATTCTGCCCCTCTGTTTCCAGACTCCTGTTTCTCACCCTCTGATTCCAGACTCCTGTTTCTCTCCCTCTGTTTCCAGACTCCTGTTTCTCCCCCTCTGCTTCCAGACTCCTGATTCTCACCCTCTGTTTCCAGACTACTGTTTCTGCCCCTCTGTTTCCAGACTCCTGTTTCTCCCCCTCTGTTTCCAGACTCCTGTTTCTGCCCCTCTGTTTCCAGACTTCTGTTTCTCCACCTCTGTTTCCAGACTCCTGTTTCTCCCCCTCTGTTTCCAGACTCCTGTTTCTGCCCTCTGTTCCAGACTCCTGTTTCTGCCCTCTGTTTCCAGACTCCTGCTTCGCCCACCCTGTTTCCAGACTCCTGTTTCTGCCCCTCTGCTTCCAGACTCCTGATTCTCACCCTCTGTTTCCACCCTCCTGTTTCTCCCCCACTGTTTCCAGACTCCTGTTTCTCCCCCTCTGTTTCCAGACTCCTGTTTCTTCCCCTCTGTTTCCAGACTCCTGTTTCTGGCCCTCTGTTTCCAGGCACCTGTTTCTGCCCCTCTGTTTCCAGACTCCTGTTTCTCCCCCTCTGTTTCCAGACTCCTGTTTCTGCCCCTCTGTTTCCAGACTCCTGTTTCTGCCCCTCTGTTTCCAGACTCCTGTTTCTGCCCCTCTGTTTTCCAGGCTCCTGTTTCTCCCCCTCTGTTTCCAGACTCCTGTTTCTGCCCCTCTGTTTCCAGCCTCCTGTTTCTCCCCCTCTGTTTCCAGACTCCTGTTTCTCCCCCTCTGTTTCCAGCCTCCTGTTTCTGCCCCTCAGTTTCCAACCTCCTGTTTCTCGCCCTCTGTTTCCAGACTCCTGTTTCGCCCCCTCTATTTCCAGCCTCCTGTTTCTGCCCCTCTGTTTCCAGACTCCTGTTTCTCACCCTCTGTTTCCAGACTCCTGTTTCTCCCCCTCTGTTTCCAGACTCCTGTTTCTGCCCCTCTGTTTCCAGACTTCTGTTTCTCCCCCTCTGTTTCCAGACTCCTGTTTCTCCCCCTCTGTTTCCAGACTCCTGTTTCTCCACCTCTGTTTCCAGACTCCTGTTTCTGCCCCTCTGTTTCCAGACTCCTGTTTCTCACCATTTGTTTCCAGACTCCTGTTTCTGCCCCTCTGTTTCCAGCCTCCTGTTTCTGCCCCTCTGTTTCCAGACTCGTGTTCCTCCCCCTCTGTTTCCAGACTCCTGTTTCTGCCCCTCTGTTTCCAGCCTCCTGTTTCTGCCCCTCTGTTTCCAGACTCCTGTTTCTGCCCCTCTGTTTCCAGACTCCTGTTTCTGCCCCTCTGTTTCCAGACGCCTGTTTCTCACCCTCTGTTTCCAGACTCCTGTTTGTCCCCTTCTGTTTCCAGACACCTGTTTCTGCCCCTCTGTTTCCAGGCTCCTGTTTCTGCCCCTCTGTTTCCAGACTCCTGTTTCTGCCCCTCTGTTTCCAGCCTCCTGTTTCTCGCCCTCTGTTTCCAGACTCCTGTTTCTCCCCCTCTGTTTCCAGCCTCCTGTTTCTGCCCCTCTGCTTCGAGAGACCTGTTTCTCACCCTCTGTTTCCAGACTCCTGTTTCTCCCCCTCTGTTTCCAGACTCCTGTTTCTGACCCTCTGTTTCCAGACTCCTGTTTCTCACCCTCTGTTTCCAGACTCCTGTTTCTCCCCCTCTGTTTCCAGCCTCCTGTTTCTCACCCTCTGTTTCCAGCCTCCTGTTTCTTCCCCCCTGTTTCCAGACGCCTGTTTCTGCCCCTCTGTTTCCAGACTCCTGTTTCTGCCCCTCTGTTTCCAGACTTCTGTTTCTCCCCCTGTGTTTCCTGACTCCTGTTTCTGCCCCTCTGTTTCCAGACTCCTGTTTCTGCCTCTCTGTTTCCAGACTCCTTTTCTCACCCTCTGTTTCCAGACTCCTGTTTCTCCCCCTCTGTTTCCAGACTCCTGTTTCTGCCCCTCTGTTTCCAGACTTCTGTTTCTCCCCCTCTGTTTCCAGACTCATGTTTCTGCCCCTCTGTTTCCAGACTCCTGTTTCTCACCATCTGTTTCCAGACTCCTGTTCCTCCTCCTCTGTTTCCAGACTCCTGTTTCTGCCCCTCTGTTTCCAGACTCCTGTTTCTCACACTGAGTTTCCAGACTCCTGTTTCACCCACTCTGTTTCCAGCCTCCTGTTTCTCCCCCTCTGTTTCCAGCCACCTTTTTCTTCCCCTCTGTTTCCAGACTCCTGTTTCTCCCCCTCTGTTTCCAGACTCCTGATTCTGCCCCTCTGTTTCCAGCCTCCTGATTCTGACCCTCTGTTTCCAGACTCCTGTTTCTCACCCTCTGTTTCCAGACTCCTGTTTCTCCCCCTCTGTTTCCAGACTCCTGTTTCTCCCCCTCTGCTTCCAGACTCCTGATTCTCACCCTCTGTTTCCACACTCCTGTTTCTCCCCCTCTGTTTCCAGACTCCTGTTTCTCCCCCTCTGTTTCCAGACTCCTGTTTCTGTCCCTCTGTTTCCAGGCACCTGTTTCTGCCCCTCAGTTTCCAACCTCCTGTTTCTCGCCCTCTGTTTCCAGACTCCTGTTTCGCCCCCTCTATTTCCAGCCTCCTGTTTCTGCCCCTCTGTTTCCAGACTCCTGTTTCTCACCCTCTGTTTCCAGACTCCTGTTTCTCCCCCTCTGTTTCCAGACTCCTGTTTCTGCCCCTCTGTTTCCAGACTTCTGTTTCTCCCCCTCTGTTTCCAGACTCCTGTTTCTCCCCCTCTGTTTCCAGACTCCTGTTTCTCCACCTCTGTTTCCAGACTCCTGTTTCTGCCCCTCTGTTTCCAGACTCCTGTTTCTCACCATTTGTTTCCAGACTCCTGTTTCTGCCCTCTGTTTCCAGCCTCCTGTTTCTGCCCCTCTGTTTCCAGACTCGTGTTCCTCCCCCTCTGTTTCCAGACTCCTGTTTCTGCCCCTCTGTTTCCAGCCTCCTGTTTCTGCCCCTCTGTTTCCAGACTCCTGTTTCTGCCCCTCTGTTTCCAGACTCCTGTTTCTGCCCCTCTGTTTCCAGACGCCTGTTTCTCACCCTCTGTTTCCAGACTCCTGTTTGTCCCCTTCTGTTTCCAGACCACCTGTTTCTGCCCCTCTGTTTCCAGGCTCCTGTTTCTGCCCCTCTGTTTCCAGCCTCCTGTTTCTCGCCCTCTGTTTCCAGACTCCTGTTTCTCCCCCTCTGTTTCCAGCCTCCTGTTTCTGCCCCTCTGCTTCGAGACTCCTGTTTCTCACCCTCTGTTTCCAGACTCCTGTTTCTCCCCTCTGTTTCCAGACTCCTGTTTCTGCCCTCTGTTTCCAGACTCCTGTTTCTCACCCTCTGTTTCCAGACTCCTGTTTCTCCCCCTCTGTTTCCAGCCTCCTGTTTCTCACCCTCTGTTTCCAGCCTCCTGTTTCTTCCCCCCTGTTTCCAGACGCCTGTTTCTGCCCCTCTGTTTCCAGACTCCTGTTTCTGCCCTCTGTTTCCAGACTTCTGTTTCTCCCCTGTGTTTCCTGACTCCTGTTTCTGCCCCTCTGTTTCCAGACTCCTGTTTCTGCCTCTCTGTTCCAGACTCCTTTTCTCACCCTCTGTTTCCAGACTCCTGTTTCTCCCCCTCTGTTTCCAGACTCCTGTTTCTGCCCCTCTGTTTCCAGACTTCTGTTTCTCCCCCTCTGTTTCCAGACTCATGTTTCTGCCCCTCTGTTCCAGACTCCTGTTTCTCACCATCTGTTTCCAGACTCCTGTTCCTCCTCCTCTGTTTCCAGACTCCTGTTTCTGCCCCTCTGTTTCCAGACTCCTGTTTCTCACACTGAGTTCCAGACTCCTGTTTCACCCACTCTGTTTCCAGCCTCCTGTTTCTCCCCCTCTGTTTCCAGCCACCTTTTTCTTCCCCTCTGTTTCCAGACTCCTGTTTCTCCCCCTCTGTTTCCAGACTCCTGATTCTGCCCCTCTGTTTCCAGCCTCCTGATTCTGACCCTCTGTTTCCAGACTCCTGTTTCTCACCCTCTGTTTCCAGACTCCTGTTTCTCCCCCTCTGTTTCCAGACTCCTGTTTCTCCCCCTCTGCTTCCAGACTCCTGATTCTCACCCTCTGTTTTCCAGACTCCTGTTTCTCCCCTCTGTTTCCAGACTCCTGTTTCTCCCCGTCTGTTTCCAGACTCCTGTTTCTGTCCCTCTGTTTCCAGGCACCTGTTTCTGCCCCTCTGTTTCCAGACTCCTGTTTCTGCCCCTCTGTTTCCAGACTCCTGTTTCTCCCCCTCTGTTTCCAGACTCCTGTTCCTCCCCCACTGTTTCCAGCCTCCTATTTCTGCCCCTCTGTTTCCAGCCTCCTGTTTCTCCCCCTCTGTTTCCAGCCTCCTGTTTCTTCCCCTCTGTTTCCAGACTCCTGTTTCTGCCCCTCTGTTTCCTGCCTCCTGATTCTGCCCTCTGTTTCCAGACTCCTGTATCTCACCCTCTGTTTCCAGACTCCTGTTTCTCTCCCTCTGTTTCCAGACTCCTGTTTCTCCCCCTCTGCTTCCAAACTCCTGATTCTCACCCTCTGTTTCCACCCCTCCTGTTTTCTCACCCTCTGTTTCCAGACTCCTGTTTCTCCCCCTCTGTTTCCAGACTCCTGTTTCTGCCCCTCTGTTTCCAGACTCCTGTTTCTCCCCCTCTGTTTCCAGACTCCTGTTTCTGCCCCTCTGTTTCCAGACTTCTGTTTCTCCACCTCTGTTTCCAGACTCCTGTTTCTCCCCTCTGTTTCCCAGACTCCTGTTTCTGCCCCTGTGTTTCCAGCCTCGTGATTCTGCCCCTCTGTTTCCAGACTCCTGTTTCTCACCCTCTGTTTCCAGACTCCTGTTTCTCCCCCTCTGTTTCCAGACTCTTGTTTCTCCCCCTCTGCTTCCAGACTCCTGATTCTCACCCTCTGTTTCCAGACTCCTGTTTCTCCCCCTCTGTTTCCAGACTCCTGTTTCTCCCCCTCTGTTTCCAGACTCCTGTTTCTGCCCCTCTGTTTCCAGGCTCCTGTTTATGCCCCTCTGTTTCCAGACTCCTGTTTCTGCCCCTCTGTTTCCAGACTCCTGTTTCTCCCCCTCTGTTTCCAGACTCCTGTTTCTCCCCCTCTGTTTCCAGACTCCTGTTTCTGCCCCTCAGTTTCCAACCTCCTGTTTCTCGCCCTCTGTTTCCAGACTCCTGTTTCTCCCCCTCTGTTTCCAGCCTCCTGTTTCTGCCCCTCTGTTTCCAGACTCCTGTTTCTCACCCTCTGTTTCCAGACTCCTGTTTCTCCCCCTCTGTTTCCAGACTCCTGTTTCTTCCCCCCTGTTTCCAGACTTCTGTTTCTCCCCCTCAGTTTCCAGACTCCTGTTTCTCCCCCTCTGTTTCCAGACTCCTGTTTCTCCCCCTCTGTTTCCAGACTCATGTTTCTGCCCCTCTGTTTCCAGACTCCTGTTTCTCACCATCTGTTTCCAGACTCCTGTTCCTCCCCCTCTGTTTCCAGACTCCTGTTTCTGCCCCTCTGTTTCCAGACTCCTGTTTCTCACCCTGAGTTTCCAGACTCCTGTTTCTCCACCTCTGTTTCCAGCCTCCTGTTTCTCCCCCTCAGTTTCCAGACTCCTGTTTCTCCCCCTCTGTTTCCAGACTCCTGTTTCTCCCCCTCTGTTTCCAGACTCCTGTTTCTGCCCCTCTGTTTCCAGACTCCTGTTTCTGCCCCTCTGTTTCCAGCCTCCTGCTTCTCCCCCTCTGTTTCCAGACTCCTGTTTCTCCCCCTCTGTTTCCAGCCTCCTGTTTCTGCCCTCAGTTTCCAACCTCCTGTTTCTCGCCCTCAGTTTCCAGACTCCTGTTTCTCCCCCTCTGTTTCCAACCTCATGTTTCTGCCCCTCTGTTTCCAGACTCCTGTTTCTCACCCTCTGTTTCCAGACTCCTGTTTCTCCCCCTCTTTTTCCAGACTCCTGTTTCTGCCCCACTGTTTCCAGACTCCTGTTTCTCCCCCTCTGCTTCCAGACTCCTGTTTCTCCCCCTCTGTTTCCAGACTCCTGTTTCTCCCCCTCTGTTTCCAGACTCCTGTTTCTGCCCCTCTGTTTCCAGTCTCCTGTTTCTGCCCCTCTGTTTCCAGCCTCCTGTTTCTCCCCCTCTGTTTCCAGACTCCTGTTTCTCCCCCTCTGTTTCCAGACTCCTGTTTCTGCCCTCAGTTTCCAACCTCCTGTTTCTCGCCCTCTGTTTCCATACTCCTGTTTCTCCCCCTCTGTTTCCAGCCTCCTGTTTCTGCCCCTCTGTTTCCAGACTCCTGTTTCTCACCCTCTGTTTCCAGACTCCTGTTTCTCGCCCTCTGTTTCCATACTCCTGTTTCTCCCCCTCTGTTTCCAGCCTCCTGTTTCTGCCCCTCTGTTTCCAGACTCCTGTTTCTCACCCTCTGTTTCCAGACTCCTGTTTCTCCCCCCCTGTTTCCAGACTCCTGTTTCTGCCCCTCTGTTTCCAGACTCCTGTATCTCCCCCTCTGTTTCCAGACTCCTGTTTCTCCCCCTCTGTTTCCAGACTCCTGTTTCTCCCCCTCTGTTTCCAGACTCCAGTTTCTGCCCCTCTGTTTCCAGACTCCTGTTTCTCACCATCTGTTTCCAGACTCCTGTTTCTCCCCCTCTGTTTCCAGACTCCTGTTTCTGCCCCTCTGTTTCCAGACTTCTGATTCTCCCCCTCTGTTTCCAGATTCCTGTATCTCCCCCTCTGTTTCCAGACTCCTGTTTCTCCCCTTCTGTTTCCAGACTCCTGTTTCTGCCCCTCTGTTTCCAGACTCCTCTTTCTCACCATCTGTTTCCAGACTCCTGTTTCTCCCCCTCTGTTTCCAGACTCCTGTTTTTGCCCCTCTTTTTCCAGCCTCCTGTTTCTCACCCTGAGTTTCCAGACTCCTGTTTCTCCCCCTCTGTTTCCAGCCTCCTCTTTCTCACCCTCTGTTTCCAGCCTCCTGTTTCTTCACCTCTGTTTTCAGACTCCTGTTTCTGCCCCTCTGTTTCCAGCCTACTGATTCTGCCCCTCTGTTTCCAGACTCCTGTTTCTCACCCTCTGTTTCCAGACTCCTGTTTCTCCCCCTCTGTTTCCAGACTCCTGTTTCTCCCCCTCTGCTTCCAGCCTCCTGATTCTCACCCTCTGTTTCCAGACTCCTGTTTCTCCCCCTCTCTTTCCAGACTCCTGATTCTCCCCCTCTGTTTCCAGACTCCTGTTTCCGCCCCTCTGTTTCCAGGCTCCTGTTTCTGCCCCTCTGTTTCCAGCCTCCTGTTTCTCCCCCTCTGTTTCCAGACTCCTGTTTCTCCCTCTCTGTTTCCAGCCTCCTGTTTCTGCCGCTCAGTTTCCAACCTCCTGTTTTTCGCCCTCTGTTTCCAGACTCCTGTTTCTCCCCCTCTGTTTCCAGACTCCTGTTTCTGCCCCTCTGTTTCCTGACTCCTGTTTCTGCCTCTCTGTTTCCAGACTCCTGTTTCTGCCCCTCTGTTTCCAGACTCCTGTTTCTGCCCCTCTGTTTCCAGGCTCCTGTTTCTGCCCCTCGGTTTCCAGACTCCTGTTTCTGCCCCTCTGTTTCCAGACTCCTGTTTCTGCCCCTCTGTTTCCAGACTCCTGTTTCTGCCCCTCTGTTTCCAGCCTCCTGTTTCTGCCCCTCAGTTTCCAACCTCCTGTTTCTCGCCCTCTGTTTCCAGACTCCTGTTTCTCCCCCTCTGTTTCCAGACTCCTGTTTCTGCCCCTCTGTTTCCAGACTCCTGTTTCTGCCCCTCTGTTTCCAGACTTGTGTTTCTCCCCCTCTGTTTCCAGACTCCTGTTTCTCCCCCTCTGTTTCCAGACTCCTGTTTCTCCCCCTCTGTTTCCAGACTCCTGTTTCTGCCCCTCTGTTTCCAGACTCCTGTTTCTCATCATCTGTTTCCAGACTCCTGTTTCTCCCCCTCTGTTTACAGACTCCTGTTTCTGCCCCTCTGTTTCCAGACTCCTGTTTCTCACCCTGAGTTTCCAGACTCCTGTTTCTCCCCCTCTGTTTCCAGACTCCTGTTTCTCACCCTCTGTTCCCAGCCTCCTGTTTCTTCCCCTCTGTTTCCAGACTCCTGTTTCTGCCCATCTGTTTCCAGCGTCCTGATTCTGCCCCTCTGTTTCCAGACTCCTGTTTCTCACCCTCTGTTTCCAGACTCCTGTTCCTCCCCCTCTGTTTCCAGACTCCTGTTTATCCCCCTCTGCTTCCAGACTCCTGATTCTCACCCTCTGTTTCCAGACTGCTGTTTCTCCCCCTCTGTTTCCAGACTCCTGTTTCTCCCCCTCTGTTTCCAGACTCCTGTTTCTGCCCCTCTGTTTCCAGACTCCTGTTTCTGCCCCTCTGTTTCCAGCCTCCTGTTTCTCCCCCTCTGTTTCCAGACTCCTGTTTCTCCTCCTCTGTTTCCAGCCTCCTGTTTCTGCCCCACAGTTTCCAACCTCCTGTTTCTCACCCTCTGTTTCCAGACTCCTGTTTCTCCCCCTCTGTTTGCAGCCTCCTGTTTCTGCCCCTCTGATTCCAGACTCCCGTTTCTCACACTCTGTTTCCAGACTCCTGTTTCTCCCCCTCTGTTTCCAGACTCCTGTTTCTGCCCCTCTGTTTCCAGACTCCTGTTTCTCCCCCTCTGTTTCCAGACTCCTGTTTCTCGCCCTCTGTTTCCAGACTCCTGTTTCTCACAATCTGTTTCCAGACTCCTGTTTCTCCCCCTCTGTTTCCAGACTCCAGTTTCTGCCCCTCTGTTTCCAGACTCCTGTTTCTCCCCCTCTGTTTCCAGTCTCCTGTTTCTGCCCCTCTGTTTGCAGGCTCCTGTATCTGCCCCTCTGTTTCCAGACTCCTGTTTCTGCCCCTCTGTTTCCAGCCTCCTGTTTCTCCCCCTCTGTTTCCAGACTCCTGTTTCTCCCCCTCTGTTTCCAGCCTCCTGTTTCTGCCCCTCAGTTACCAACCTCCTGTTTCTCGCACTCTGTTTCCAGACTCCTGTTTCTCCCCCTCTGTTTCCAGACTCCTGTTTCTGCCCCTCTGTTTCCAGACTCCTGATTCTGCCCCTCTGTTTCCAGACTCCTGTTTCTCACCCTCTGTTTCCAGACCCCTGTTTCTCCCCCTCTGTTTCCAGACTCCTGTTTCTCCCCCTCTGTTTCCAGACTCCTGTTTCTGCCCCTCTGTTTCCAGGCTCCTGTTTCTGCCCCTCTGTTTCCAGACTCCTGTTTCTGCCCCTCTGTTTCCAGCCTCCTGTTTCTCCCCCTCTGTTTCCAGACTCCTGTTTCTCCCCCTCTGTTTCCAGCCTCCTGTTTCTGCCCCTCAGTTTCGAACCTCCTGTTTCTCGCCCTCTGTTTCCAGAGTCCTGTTTCTCCCCCTCTGTTTCCAGCCTCCTGTTTCTG
Source organism: Carcharhinus amblyrhynchos (assembly GCF_965287045.1). Lineage (NCBI taxonomy): Eukaryota > Metazoa > Chordata > Chondrichthyes > Carcharhiniformes > Carcharhinidae > Carcharhinus > Carcharhinus amblyrhynchos. The sequence goes on from NW_027650130.1 coordinate 103,690, forward strand.
CCCCTCTGTTTCCAGACTCCTGATTCTCACCCTCTGTTTCCAGACTGCTGTTTCTCCCCCCCTGTTTCCAGACTCCTGTTTCGGCCCCTCTGTTTCCAGACTCCTGTTTCTCCCCCTCTGTTTCCAGACTCCTGTTTCTCCCCCTCTGTTTCCAGACTCCTGTTTCTCCCCCTCTGTTTCCAGACTCCTGTTTCTGCCCCTCTGTTTCCAGACTCCTGTTTCTGCCCCTCTGTTTCCAGACTTGTGTTTCTCCCCCTCTGTTTCCAGACTCCTGTTTCTCCCCCTCTGTTTCCAGACTCCTGTTTCTCCCCCTCTGTTTCCAGACTCCTGTTTCTGCCCCTCTGTTTCCAGACTCCTGTTTCTCACCATCTGTTTCCAGACTCCTGTTTCTCCCCCTCTGTTTACAGACTCCTGTTTCTGCCCCTCTGTTTCCTGCCTCCTGTTTCTGCCTCTCTGTTTCCAGACTCCTGTTTCTGCCCCTCTGTTTCCAGACTCCTGTTTCTGCCCCTCTGTTTCCAGGCTCCTGTTTCTGCCCCTCGGTTTCCAGACTCCTGTTTCTGCCCCTCTGTTTCCAGACTCCTGTTTCTCCCTCTCTGTTTCCAGCCTCCTGTTTCTGCCCCTCAGTTTCCAACCTCCTGTTTCTCGCCCTCTGTTTCCAGACTCCTGTTTCTCTCCCTCTGTCTCCAGACTCCTGTTTCTGCCCCTCTGTTTCCTGACTCCTGTTTCTGCCTCTCTGTTCCCAGACTCCTGTTTCTCCCCCTCTGTTTCCAGACTCCTGTTTCTGCCCCTGTGTTTCCAGGCTCCTGTTTCTGCCCCTCTGTTTCCAGACTCCTGTTTCTGCCCCTCTGTTTCCAGCCTCCTGTTTCTCCCCCTCTGTTTCCAGACTCCTGTTTCTCCCCCTCTGTTTCCAGCCTCCTGTTTCTGCCCCTCAGTTTCCAACCTCCTGTTTCTCGCCCTCTGTTTCCAGACTCCTGTTTCTCCCCCTCTGTTTCCAGACTCCTGTTTCTGCCCCTCTGTTTCCAGACTCCTGTTTCTGCCCCTCTGTTTCCAGACTTGTGTTTCTCCCCCTCTGTTTCCAGACTCCTGTTTCTCCCCCTCTGTTTCCAGACTCCTGTTTCTCCCCCTCTGTTTCCAGACTCCTGTTTCTGCCCCTCTGTTTCCAGACTCCTGTTTCTCACCATCTGTTTCCAGACTCCTGTTTCTCCCCCTCTGTTTACAGACTCCTGTTTCTGCCCCTCTGTTTCCAGACTCCTGTTTCTCACCCTGAGTTTCCAGACTCCTGTTTCTCCCCCTCTGTTTCCAGACTCCTGTTTCTCACCCTCTGTTCCCAGCCTCCTGTTTCTTCCCCTCTGTTTCCAGACTCCTGTTTCTGCCCCTCTGTTTCCAGCGTCCTGATTCTGCCCCTCTGTTTCCAGACTCCTGTTTCTCACCCTCTGTTTCCAGACTCCTGTTCCTCCCCCTCTGTTTCCAGACTCCTGTTTATCCCCTTCTGCTTCCAGACTCCTGATTCTCACCCTCTGTTTCCAGACTGCTGTTTCTCCCCCTCTGTTTCCAGACTCCTGTTTCTCCCCCTCTGTTTCCAGACTCCTGTATCTGCCCCTCTGTTTCCAGGCTCCTGTTTCTGCCCCTCTGTTTCCAGACTCCTGTTTCTCTCCCTCTGTTTCCAGACTCCTGTTTCTCCCCCTCTGCTTCCAAACTCCTGATTCTCACCCTCTGTTTCCACCCTCCTGTTTCTCACCCTCTGTTTCCAGACTCCTGTTTCTCCCCCTCTGTTTCCAGACTCCTGTTTCTGCCCCTCTGTTTCCAGACTCCTGTTTCTCCCCCTCTGTTTCCAGACTCCTGTTTCTGCCCCTCTGTTTCCAGACTTCTGTTTCTCCACCTCTGTTTCCAGACTCCTGTTTCTCCCCCTCTGTTTCCAGACTCCTGTTTCTGCCCCTGTGTTTCCAGCCTCGTGATTCTGCCCCTCTGTTTCCAGACTCCTGTTTCTCACCCTCTGTTTCCAGACTCCAGTTGCTCCCCCTCTGTTTCCAGACTCCTGTTTCTCCCCCTCTGCTTCCAGACTCCTGATTCTCACCCTCTGTTTCCAGACTCCTGTTTCTCCCCCTCTGTTTCCAGACTCCTGTTTCTGCCCCTCTGTTTCCAGGCTCCTGTTTCTGCCCCTCTGTTTCCAGACTCCCGTTTCTGCCCCTCTGTTTCCAGACTCCTGTTTCTCCCCCTCTGTTTCCAGACTCCTGTTTCTCCCCCTCTGCTTCCAGACTCCTGATTCTCACCCTCTGTTTCCAGACTCCTGTTTCTCCCCCTCTGTTTCCAGACTCCTTTTTCTGCCCCTCTGTTTCCAGGCTCCTGTTTCTGCCCCTCTGTTTCCAGACTCCTGTTTCTGCCCCTCTGTTTCCAGACTCCTGTTTCTCCCCCTCTGTTTCCAGACTCCTGTTTCTCCCCCTCTGTTTCCAGACTCCTGTTTCTGCCCCTCAGTTTCCAACCTCCTGTTTCTCGCCCTCTGTTTCCAGACTCCTGTTTCTCCCCCTCTGTTTCCAGCCTCCTGTTTCTGCCCCTCTGTTTCCAGACTCCTGTTTCTCACCCTGTGTTTCCAGACTCCTGTTTCTCCCCCTCTGTTTCCAGACTCCTGTTTCTTCCCCCCTGTTTCCAGACTTCTGTTTCTCCCCCTCAGTTTCCTGACTCCTGTTTCTCCCCCTCTGTTTCCAGACTCCTGTTTCTCCCCCTCTGTTTCCAGACTCATGTTTCTGCCCCTCTGTTTCCAGACTCCTGTTTCTCACCATCTGTTTCCAGACTCCTGTTCCTCCCCCTCTGTTTCCAGACTCCTGTTTCTGCCCCTCTGTTTCCAGACTCCTGTTTCTCACCCTGAGTTTCCAGACTCCTGTTTCTCCACCTCTGTTTCCAGCCTCCTGTTTCTCCCCCTCAGTTTCCAGACTCCTGTTTCTCCCACTCTGTTTCCAGACTCCTGTTTCTCCCCCTCTGTTTCCAGACTCCTGTTTCTGCCCCTCTGTTTCCAGACTCCTGTTTCTGCCCCTCTGTTTCCAGCCTCCTGTTTCTCCCCCTCTGTTTCCAGACTCCTGTTTCTCCCCCTCTGTTTCCAGCCTCCTGTTTCTGCCCCTCAGTTTCCAACCTCCTGTTTCTCGCCCTCAGTTTCCAGACTCCTGTTTCTCCCCCTCTGTTTCCAACCTCATGTTTCTGCCCCTCTGTTTCCAGACTCCTGTTTCTCACCCTCTGTTTCCAGACTCCTGTTTCTCCCCCTCTTTTTCCAGACTCCTGTTTCTGCCCCACTGTTTCCAGACTCCTGTTTCTCCCCCTCTGTTTCCAGACTCCTGTTTCTCCCCCTCTGTTTCCAGACTCCTGTTTCTCCCCCTCTGTTTCCAGACTCCTGTTTCTGCCCCTCTGTTTCCAGACTCCTGTTTCTGCCCCTCTGTTTCCAGCCTCCTGTTTCTCCCCCTCTGTTTCCAGACTCCTGTTTCTCCCCCTCTGTTTCCAGACTCCTGTTTCTGCCCTCAGTTTCCAACCTCCTGTTTCTCGCCCTCTGTTTCCATACTCCTGTTTCTCCCCCTCTGTTTCCAGCCTCCTGTTTCTGCCCCTCTGTTTCCAGACTCCTGTTTCTCACCCTCTGTTTCCAGACTCCTGTTTCTCCCCCCCTGTTTCCAGACTCCTGTTTCTGCCCCTCTGTTTCCAGACTCCTGTATCTCCCCCTCTGTTTCCAGACTCCTGTTTCTCCCCCTCTGTTTCCAGACTCCTGTTTCTCCCCCTCTGTTTCCAGACTCCAGTTTCTGCCCCTCTGTTTCCAGACTCCTGTTTCTCACCATCTGTTTCCAGACTCCTGTTTCTCCCCCTCTGTTTCCAGACTCCTGTTTCTGCCCCTCTGTTTCCAGACTTCTGATTCTCCCCCTCTGTTTCCAGATTCCTGTATCTCCCCCTCTGTTTCCAGACTCCTGTTTCTCCCCTTCTGTTTCCAGACTCCTGTTTCTGCCCCTCTGTTTCCAGACTCCTCTTTCTCACCATCTGTTTCCAGACTCCTGTTTCTCCCCCTCTGTTTCCAGACTCCTGTTTTTGCCCCTCTTTTTCCAGCCTCCTGTTTCTCACCCTGAGTTTCCAGACTCCTGTTTCTCCCCCTCTGTTTCCAGCCTCCTCTTTCTCACCCTCTGTTTCCAGCCTCCTGTTTCTTCACCTCTGTTTTCAGACTCCTGTTTCTGCCCCTCTGTTTCCAGCCTACTGATTCTGCCCCTCTGTTTCCAGACTCCTGTTTCTCACCCTCTGTTTCCAGACTCCTGTTTCTCCCCCTCTGTTTCCAGACTCCTGTTTCTCCCCCTCTGCTTCCAGCCTCCTGATTCTCACCCTCTGTTTCCAGACTCCTGTTTCTCCCCCTCTCTTTCCAGACTCCTGATTCTCCCCCTCTGTTTCCAGACTCCTGTTTCCGCCCCTCTGTTTCCAGGCTCCTGTTTCTGCCCCTCTGTTTCCAGCCTCCTGTTTCTCCCCCTCTGTTTCCAGACTCCTGTTTCTCCCTCTCTGTTTCCAGCCTCCTGTTTCTGCCGCTCAGTTTCCAACCTCCTGTTTTTCGCCCTCTGTTTCCAGACTCCTGTTTCTCCCCCTCTGTTTCCAGACTCCTGTTTCTGCCCCTCTGTTTCCTGACTCCTGTTTCTGCCTCTCTGTTTCCAGACTCCTGTTTCTGCCCCTCTGTTTCCAGACTCCTGTTTCCGCCCCTCTGTTTCCAGGCTCCTGTTTCTGCCCCTCGGTTTCCAGACTCCTGTTTCTGCCCCTCTGTTTCCAGACTCCTGTTTCTGCCCCTCTGTTTCCAGACTCCTGTTTCTCCCCCTCTGTTTCCAGCCTCCTGTTTCTGCCCCTCAGTTTCCAACCTCCTGTTTCTCGCCCTCTGTTTCCAGACTCCTGTTTCTCCCCCTCTGTTTCCAGACTCCTGTTTCTGCCCCTCTGTTTCCAGACTCCTGTTTCTGCCCCTCTGTTTCCAGACTTGTGTTTCTCCCCCTCTGTTTCCACACTCCTGTTTCTCCCCCTCTGTTTCCAGACTCCTGTTTCTCCCCCTCTGTTTCCAGACTCCTGTTTCTGCCCCTCTGTTTCCAGACTCCTGTTTCTCATCATCTGTTTCCAGACTCCTGTTTCTCCCCCTCTGTTTACAGACTCCTGTTTCTGCCCCTCTGTTTCCAGACTCCTGTTTCTCACCCTGAGTTTCCAGACTCCTGTTTCTCCCCCTCTGTTTCCAGACTCCTGTTTCTCACCCTCTGTTCCCAGCCTCCTGTTTCTTCCCCTCTGTTTCCAGACTCCTGTTTCTGCCCATCTGTTTCCAGCGTCCTGATTCTGCCCCTCTGTTTCCAGACTCCTGTTTCTCACCCTCTGTTTCCAGACTCCTGTTCCTCCCCCTCTGTTTCCAGACTCCTGTTTATCCCCCTCTGCTTCCAGACTCCTGATTCTCACCCTCTGTTTCCAGACTGCTGTTTCTCCCCCTCTGTTTCCAGACTCCTGTTTCTCCCCCTCTGTTTCCAGACTCCTGTTTCTGCCCCTCTGTTTCCAGACTCCTGTTTCTGCCCCTCTGTTTCCAGCCTCCTGTTTCTCCCCCTCTGTTTCCAGACTCCTGTTTCTCCTCCTCTGTTTCCAGCCTCCTGTTTCTGCCCCACAGTTTCCAACCTCCTGTTTCTCACCCTCTGTTTCCAGACTCCTGTTTCTCCCCCTCTGTTTGCAGCCTCCTGTTTCTGCCCCTCTGATTCCAGACTCCCGTTTCTCACACTCTGTTTCCAGACTCCTGTTTCTCCCCCTCTGTTTCCAGACTCCTGTTTCTGCCCCTCTGTTTCCAGACTCCTGTTTCTCCCCCTCTGTTTCCAGACTCCTGTTTCTCGCCTTCTGTTTCCAGACTCCTGTTTCTCACAATCTGTTTCCAGACTCCTGTTTCTCCCCCTCTGTTTCCAGACTCCAGTTTCTGCCCCTCTGTTTCCAGACTCCTGTTTCTCCCCCTCTGTTTCCAGTCTCCTGTTTCTGCCCCTCTGTTTGCAGGCTCCTGTATCTGCCCCTCTGTTTCCAGACTCCTGTTTCTGCCCCTCTGTTTCCAGCCTCCTGTTTCTCCCCCTCTGTTTCCAGACTCCTGTTTCTCCCCCTCTGTTTCCAGCCTCCTGTTTCTGCCCCTCAGTTACCAACCTCCTGTTTCTCGCACTCTGTTTCCAGACTCCTGTTTCTCCCCCTCTGTTTCCAGACTCCTGTTTCTGCCCCTCTGTTTCCAGACTCCTGATTCTGCCCCTCTGTTTCCAGACTCCTGTTTCTCACCCTCTGTTTCCAGACACCTGTTTCTCCACCTCTGTTTCCAGACTCCTGTTTCTCCCCCTCTGTTTCCAGACTCCTGTTTCTGCCCCTCTGTTTCCAGGCTCCTGTTTCTGCCCCTCTGTTTCCAGACTCCTGTTTCTGCCCCTCTGTTTCCAGCCTCCTGTTTCTCCCCCTCTGTTTCCAGACTCCTGTTTCTCCCCCTCTGTTTCCAGCCTCCTGTTTCTGCCCCTCAGTTTCGAACCTCCTGTTTCTCGCCCTCTGTTTCCAGAGTCCTGTTTCTCCCCCTCTGTTTCCAGCCTCCTGTTTCTGCCCCTCTGTTTCCAGACTCCTGATTCTCACCCTCTGTTTCCAGACTGCTGTTTCTCCCCCCCTGTTTCCAGACTCCTGTTTCGGCCCCTCTGTTTCCAGACTCCTGTTTCTCCCCCTCAGTTTCCAGACTCCTGTTTCTCCCCCTCTGTTTCCAGACTCCTGTTTCTCCCCCTCTGTTTCCAGACTCCTGTTTCTGCCCCTCTGTTTCCAGACTCCTGTTTCTCACCCTCTGTTTCCAGACTCCTGTTTCTCCCCCTCTGCTTCCAGACTCCTGTTTCTGCCCCTCTGTTTCCAGCCTTCTGTTTCTCCCTCTCTGTTTCCAGACTCCTGTTTCTCCCCCTCTGTTTCCAGACTCCTGTTTCTCCCCCTCTGTTTCCAGACTCCTGTTTCTGCCCCTCTGTTTCCAGCCTCCTGATTCTGCCTCTCTGTTTCCAGACTCCTGTTTCTCACCCTCTGTTTCCAGACTCCTGTTTCTCCCCCTCTGTTTCCAGACTCCTGTTTCTCCCCCTCTGCTTCCAGACTCCTGATTCTCACCCTCTGTTTCCAGGCTCCTGTTTCTTCCCCTCTGTTTCCAGACTCCTGTTTCTCCCCCTCTGTTTCCAGACTCCTGTTTCTCCCCCCCTGTTTCCAGACTCCTGTTTCTGCCCCTCTGTTTCCAGACTCCTGTTTCTGCCCCTCTGTTTCCAGGCTCCTGTTTCTGCCCCTCTGTTTCCAGACTCCTGTTTCTGCCCCTCTGTTTCCAGCCTCCTGTTTCTCCCCCTCTGTTTCCAGACTCCTGTTTCTCCCCCTCTGTTTCCAGCCTCCTGTTTCTGCCCCTCAGTTTCCAACCTCCTGTTTCTCGCCCTCTGTTTCCAGACTCCTGTTTCTCCCCCTCTGATTCCAGCCTCCTGTTTCCGCCCCTCTGTTTCCAGACTCCTGTTTCTCACCCTCTGTTTCCAGACTCCTGTTTCTCCCCCTCTGTTTCCAGACTCCTGTTTCTGCCCCTCTGTTTCCAGACTCCTGTTTCTGCCCCTCTGTTTCCAGACTCCTGTTTCTGCCCCTCTGTTTCCAGACTCCTGTTTCTCACCCTCTGTTTCCAGACTCCTGTTTCTCCCCCTCTGTTTCCAGACTCCTGTTTCTCCCCCTCTGTTTCCAGACTCCTGTTTCTCCCCCTCTGTTTCCAGACTCCTGTTTCTCCCCCTCTGTTTCCAGACTCTTGTTTCTGCCCCTCTGTTTCCAGACTCTTGTTTCTCACCATCTGTTTCCAGACTCCTGTTCCTCCCCCTCTGTTTCCAGACTCCTGTTTCTGCCCCTCTGTTTCCAGACTCCTGTTTCTCACCCTGAGTTTCCAGACTCCTGTTTCTCCCCCTCTGTTTCCAGCCTCCTGTTTCTCCCCCTCTGTTTCCAGCCTCCTGTTTCTTCCCCTCTGTTTCCAGACTCCTGTTTCTGCCCCTCTGTTTCCAGACTCCTGATTCTGCCCCTCTGTTTCCAGACTCCTGTTTCTCACCCTCTGTTTCCAGACTCCTGTTTCTCTCCCTCTGTTTCCAGACTCCTGTTTCTCCCCCACTGCTTCCAGACTCCTGATTCTCACCCTCTGTTTCCACCCTACTGTTTCTCCCCCTCTGTTTCCAGACTGCTGTTTCTCCCCCTCTGTTTCCAGACTCCTGTTTCTGCCCCTCTGTTTCCAGACGCCTGTTTCTCCCCCTCTGTTTCCAGACTCCTGTTTCTGCCCCTCTGTTTCCAGACTTCTGTTTCTCCCCCTCTGTTTCCAGACTCCTGTTTCTCCCCCTCTGTTTCCAGACTGCTGTTTCTCCCCCTCTGTTTCCATACTCCTGTTTCTGCACCTCTGTTTCCAGCCTCCTGATTCTGCCCCTCTGTTTCCAGACTCCTGTTTCTGCCCCTCTGTTTCCAGACTCCTGTTTCTCCCCCTCTGTTTCCAGACTCCTGTTTCTCCCCCTCTGCTTCCAGACTCCTGACTCTCACCCTCTGTTTCCAGACTCCTGTTTCTCCCCCTCTGTTTCCAGACTCCTGTTTCTCCCCCTCTGTTTCCAGACTCCTGTTTCTGCCCCTCTGTTTCCAGGCTCCTGTTTCTGCCCCTCTGTTTCCAGACTCCTGTTTCTGCCCCTCTGTTTCCAGACTCCTGTTTCTCCCCCTCTGTTTCCAGAGTCCTGTTCCTCCCCCACTGTTTCCAGCCTCCTATTCCTGCCCCTCAGTTTCCATCCTCCTGTTTCTCCTCCTCTGTTTCCAGACTCCTGTTTCTCCCCCTCTGTTTCCAGCCTCCTGTTTCTGCTCCTCTGTTTCCAGACTCCTGTTTCTCACCCTCTGTTTCCAGACTCCTGTTTCTCCCCCTCTGTTTCCAGACTCCTGTTTCTGCCCCTCTGTTTCCAGACTTCTGTTTCTCCCCCTCTGTTTCCAGGCTCCTGTTTCTCGCCCTCTGTTTCCAGACTCCTGTTTCTCACAATCTGTTTCCAGACTCCTGTTTCTCCCCCTCTGTTTCCAGACTCCTGTTTCTGCCCCTCTTTTTCCAGACTCCTGTTTCTCACCCTGAGTTTCCAGACTCCTGTTTCTCCCCCTCTGTTTCCAGCCTCCTGTTTCTCCCCCTCTGTTTCCTGACTCCTGTTTCTGCCCCTCCGTTTCCAAACTCCTGTTTCTCCCCCTCTGTTTCCAGACTCCTGTTTCTCGCCCTCTGTTTCCGGACTCCTGTTTCTCACAATCTGTTTCCAGACTCCTGTTTCACCCCCTCTGTTTCCAGACTCCTGTTTCTGCCCCTCTGTTTCCAGACTCCTGTTTCTCACCCTGAGTTTCCAGACTCCTGTTTCTCCCCCTCTGTTTCCAGCCTCCTGTTTCTCCCCCTCTGTTTCCTGACTCCTGTTTCTGCCCCTCCGTTTCCAGACTCCTGTTTCTGCCTCTCTGTTTCCAGACTCCTGTTTCTCCCCCTCTGTTTCCAGTCTCCTGTTTCTGCCCCTCTGTTTGCAGGCTCCTGTATCTGCCCCTCTGTTTCCAGACTCCTGTTTCTGCCCCTCTGTTTCCAGCCTCCTGTTTCTCCGCCTCTCTTTCCAGACTCCTGTTTCTTCCCCTCTGTTTCCAGCCTCCTGTTTCTGCCCCTCAGTTACCAACCTCCTGTTTCTCGCACTCTGTTTCCAGACTCCTGTTTCTCCCCCTCTGTTTCCAGACTCCTGTTTCTGCCCCTCTGTTTCCAGACTCCTGATTCTGCCCCTCTGTTTCCAGACTACTGTTTCTCACCCTCTGTTTCCAGACTCCTGTTTCTCCCCCTCTGTTTCCAGACTCCTGTTTCTCCCCCTCTGTTTCCAGACTCCTGTTTCTGCCCCTCTGTTTCCAGGCTCCTGTTTCTGCCCCTCTGTTTCCAGACTCCTGTTCTGCCCCTCTGTTTGCAGCCTCCTGTTTCTCCCCCTCTGTTTCCAGACTCCTGTTTCTCCCCCTCTGTTTCCAGCCTCCTGTTTCTGCCCCTCAGTTTCCAACCTCCTGTTTCTCGCCCTCTGTTTCCAGACTCCTGTTTCTCCCCCTCCGTTTCCAACCTCATGTTTCTGCACCTCTGTTTCCAGACTCCTGATTCTCACCCTCTGTTTCCAGACTCCTGTTTCTCCCCCTCTGTTTCCAGACTCCTGTTTCGGCCCCTCTGTTTCCAGACTCCTGTTTCTCCCCCTCTGTTTCCAGACTCCTGTTTCTCCCCCTCTGTTTCCAGACTCCTGTTTCTCCCCCTCTGTTTCCAGACTCCTGTTTCTGCCCCTCTGTTTCCAGGCTCCTGTTTCTCACCCTCTGTTTCCAGACTCCTGTTTCTCCCCCTCTGTTTCCAGACTCCTGTTTCTCCCCCTCTGTTTCCAGACTCCTGTTTCTGCCCCTCTGTTTCCAGCCTCCTGATTCTGCCTCTCTGTTTCCAGACTCCTGTTTCTCACCCTCTGTTTCCAGACTCCTGTTTCTCCCCCTCTGTTTCCAGACTCCTGTTTCTGCCCCTCTGTTTCCAGACTCCTGTTTCTCCCCCACTGTTTCCAGCCTCCTGTTTCTGCCCCTCAGTTTCCAACCTCCTGTTTCTCGCCCTCTGTTTCCAGACTCCTGTTTCTCCCCCTCTGTTTCCAGCCTCCTGTTTCTGCCCCTCTGTTTCCAGACTCCTGTTTCTGCCCCTCTGTTTCCAGACTCCTGTTTCTGCCCCTCTGTTTCCAGTCTCCTGTTTCTCCCCCTATGTTTCCAGACTCCTGTTTCTGCCCCTCTGTTTCCAGACTCCTGTTTCTGCCCCTCTGTTTCCAGGCTCCTGTTTCTGCCCCTCTGTTTCCAGACTCCTGTTTCTGCCCCTCTGTTTCCAGCCTCCTGTTTCTCCCCCTCTGTTTCCAGACTCCTGTTTCTCCCCCTCTGTTTCCAGCCTCCTGTTTCTGCCCCTCAGTTTCCAACCTCCTGTTTCTCACCCTCTGTTTCCAGACTCCTGTTTCTCCCCCTCTGATTCCAGCCTCCTGTTTCTGCCCCTCTGTTTCCAGACTCCTGTTTCTCACCCTCTGTTTCCAGACTCCTGTTTCTCCCCCTCTGTTTCCAGACTCCTGTTTCTGCCCCTCTGTTTCCAGACTCCTGTTTCTGCCCCTCTGTTTCCAGAGTCCTGTTTCTGCCCCTCTGTTTCCAGACTCCTGTTTCTCACCCTCTGTTTCCAGACTCATGTTTCTCCCCCTCTGTTTCCAGACTCCTGTTTCTCCCCCTCTGTTTCCAGACTCCTGTTTCTCCCCCTCTGTTTCCAGACTCCTGTTTCTCCCCCTCTGTTTCCAGACTCATGTTTCTGCCCCTCTGTTTCCAGCCTCCTGATTCTGCCCCTCTGTTTCCAGACTCCTGTTTCTCACCCTCTGTTTCCAGACTCCTGTTTCTCTCCCTCTGTTTCCAGACTCCTGTTTCTCCCCCTCTGCTTCCAGACTCCTGATTCTCACCCTCTGTTTCCACCCTCCTGTGTCTCCCCCTCTGTTTCCAGACTCCTGTTTCTCCCCCTCTGTTTCCAGACTGATGTTTCTGCCCCTCTGTTTCCAGACTCCTGTTTCTGCCCCTCTGTTTCCAGCCTCCGGTTTCTCCCCCTTTGTTTCCAGACTCCTGTTTCTCCCCCTCTGTTTCCAGCCTCCTGTTTCTGCCCCTCAGTTTCCAACCTCCTGTTTCTCCCCCTCTGTTTCCATCCTCCTGTTTCTGCCCCTCTGTTTCCAGACTCCTGTTTCTCAACCTCTGTTTCCAGACTCCTGTTTCTCCCCCTCTGTTTCCAGACTCCTGTTTCTCCCCGTCTGTTTCCAGACTCCTGTTTATCCCCCTCTGTTTCCAGACTCCAGTTTCTGCCCCTCTGTTTCCAGACTCCTGTTTCTCACCCTCTGTTTCCAGACTCCTGTTTCTCCCCCTCTGTTTCCAGACTCCTGTTTCTGCCCCTCTGTTTCCAGACTTCTGTTTCTCCCCCTCTGTTTCCAGACTCCTATTTCACCCCCTCTGTTTCGAGACTCCTGTTTCTCCCCCTCTGTTTCCAGACTCCTGTTTCTGCCCCTCTGTTTCCAGCCTCCTGATTCTGCCCCTCTGTTTCCAGACTCCTGTTTCTCAACCTCTGTTTCCAGACACCTGTTTCTCCCCCTCTGTTTCCAGACTCCTGTTTCTCCCCTCTGTTTCCAGGGTCCTGTTTCTGCCCCTCTGTTTCCAGACTCCTGTTTCTCCCCCTCTGTTTCCAGACTCCTGTTTCTCCCCCTCTGCTTCCAGACTCCTGTTTCTGCCCCTCTGTTTCCAGCCTTCTGTTTCTCCCTCTCTGTTTCCAGACTCCTGTTTCTCCCCCTCTGTTTCCAGACTCCTGTTTCTCCCCCTCTGTTTCCAGACTCCTGTTTCTGCCCCTCTGTTTCCAGCCTCCTGATTCTGCCTCTCTGTTTCCAGACTCCTGTTTCTCACCCTCTGTTTCCAGACTCCTGTTTCTCCCCCTCTGTTTCCAGACTCCTGTTTCTCCCCCTCTGCTTCCAGACTCCTGATTCTCACCCTCTGTTTCCAGGCTCCTGTTTCTTCCCCTCTGTTTCCAGACTCCTGTTTCTCCCCCTCTGTTTCCAGACTCCTGTTTCTCCCCCCTGTTTCCAGACTCCTGTTTCTGCCCCTCTGTTTCCAGACTCCTGTTTCTGCCCCTCTGTTTCCAGGCTCCTGTTTCTGCCCCTCTGTTTCCAGACTCCTGTTTCTGCCCCTCTGTTTCCAGCCTCCTGTTTCTCCCCCTCTGTTTCCAGACTCCTGTTTCTCCCCCTCTGTTTCCAGCCTCCTGTTTCTGCCCCTCAGTTTCCAACCTCCTGTTTCTCGCCCTCTGTTTCCAGACTCCTGTTTCTCCCCCTCTGATTCCAGCCTCCTGTTTCCGCCCCTCTGTTTCCAGACTCCTGTTTCTCACCCTCTGTTTCCAGACTCCTGTTTCTCCCCCTCTGTTTCCAGACTCCTGTTTCTGCCCCTCTGTTTCCAGACTCCTGTTTCTGCCCCTCTGTTTCCAGACTCCTGTTTCTGCCCCTCTGTTTCCAGACTCCTGTTTCTCACCCTCTGTTTCCAGACTCCTGTTTCTCCCCCTCTGTTTCCAGACTCCTGTTTCTCCCCCTCTGTTTCCAGACTCCTGTTTCTCCCCCTCTGTTTCCAGACTCCTGTTTCTCCCCCTCTGTTTCCAGACTCTTGTTTCTGCCCCTCTGTTTCCAGACTCTTGTTTCTCACCATCTGTTTCCAGACTCCTGTTCCTCCCCCTCTGTTTCCAGACTCCTGTTTCTGCCCCTCTGTTTCCAGACTCCTGTTTCTCACCCTGAGTTTCCAGACTCCTGTTTCTCCCCCTCTGTTTCCAGCCTCCTGTTTCTCCCCCTCTGTTTCCAGCCTCCTGTTTCTTCCCCTCTGTTTCCAGACTCCTGTTTCTGCCCCTCTGTTTCCAGACTCCTGATTCTGCCCCTCTGTTTCCAGACTCCTGTTTCTCACCCTCTGTTTCCAGACTCCTGTTTCTCTCCCTCTGTTTCCAGACTCCTGTTTCTCCCCCACTGCTTCCAGACTCCTGATTCTCACCCTCTGTTTCCACCCTACTGTTTCTCCCCCTCTGTTTCCAGACTGCTGTTTCTCCCCCTCTGTTTCCAGACTCCTGTTTCTGCCCCTCTGTTTCCAGACGCCTGTTTCTCCCCCTCTGTTTCCAGACTCCTGTTTCTGCCCCTCTGTTTCCAGACTTCTGTTTCTCCCCCTCTGTTTCCAGACTCCTGTTTCTCCCCCTCTGTTTCCAGACTGCTGTTTCTCCCCCTCTGTTTCCATACTCCTGTTTCTGCACCTCTGTTTCCAGCCTCCTGATTCTGCCCCTCTGTTTCCAGACTCCTGTTTCTGCCCCTCTGTTTCCAGACTCCTGTTTCTCCCCCTCTGTTTCCAGACTCCTGTTTCTCCCCCTCTGCTTCCAGACTCCTGACTCTCACCCTCTGTTTCCAGACTCCTGTTTCTCCCCCTCTGTTTCCAGACTCCTGTTTCTCCCCCTCTGTTTCCAGACTCCTGTTTCTGCCCCTCTGTTTCCAGGCTCCTGTTTCTGCCCCTCTGTTTCCAGACTACTGTTTCTGCCCCTCTGTTTCCAGACTCCTGTTTCTCCCCCTCTGTTTCCAGAGTCCTGTTCCTCCCCCACTGTTTCCAGCCTCCTATTCCTGCCCCTCAGTTTCCATCCTCCTGTTTCTCCTCCTCTGTTTCCAGACTCCTGTTTCTCCCCCTCTGTTTCCAGCCTCCTGTTTCTGCTCCTCTGTTTCCAGACTCCTGTTTCTCACCCTCTGTTTCCAGACTCCTGTTTCTCCCCCTCTGTTTCCAGACTCCTGTTTCTGCCCCTCTGTTTCCAGACTTCAGTTTCTCCCCCTCTGTTTCCAGGCTCCTGTTTCTCGCCCTCTGTTTCCAGACTCCTGTTTCTCACAATCTGTTTCCAGACTCCTGTTTCTCCCCCTCTGTTTCCAGACTCCTGTTTCTGCCCCTCTTTTTCCAGACTCCTGTTTCTCACCCTGAGTTTCCAGACTCCTGTTTCTCCCCCTCTGTTTCCAGCCTCCTGTTTCTCCCCCTCTGTTTCCTGACTCCTGTTTCTGCCCCTCCGTTTCCAAACTCCTGTTTCTCCCCCTCTGTTTCCAGACTCCTGTTTCTCGCCCTCTGTTTCCGGACTCCTGTTTCTCACAATCTGTTTCCAGACTCCTGTTTCACCCCCTCTGTTTCCAGACTCCTGTTTCTGCCCCTCTGTTTCCAGACTCCTGTTTCTCACCCTGAGTTTCCAGACTCCTGTTTCTCCCCCTCTGTTTCCAGCCTCCTGTTTCTCCCCCTCTGTTTCCTGACTCCTGTTTCTGCCCCTCCGTTTCCAGACTCCTGTTTCTGCCTCTCTGTTTCCAGACTCCTGTTTCTCCCCCTCTGTTTCCAGTCTCCTGTTTCTGCCCCTCTGTTTGCAGGCTCCTGTATCTGCCCCTCTGTTTCCAGACTCCTGTTTCTGCCCCTCTGTTTCCAGCCTCCTGTTTCTCCGCCTCTCTTTCCAGACTCCTGTTTCTTCCCCTCTGTTTCCAGCCTCCTGTTTCTGCCCCTCAGTTACCAACCTCCTGTTTCTCGCACTCTGTTTCCAGACTCCTGTTTCTCCCCCTCTGTTTCCAGACTCCTGTTTCTGCCCCTCTGTTTCCAGACTCCTGATTCTGCCCCTCTGTTTCCAGACTACTGTTTCTCACCCTCTGTTTCCAGACTCCTGTTTCTCCCCCTCTGTTTCCAGACTCCTGTTTCTCCCCCTCTGTTTCCAGACTCCTGTTTCTGCCCCTCTGTTTCCAGGCTCCTGTTTCTGCCCCTCTGTTTCCAGACTCCTGTTTCTGCCCCTCTGTTTCCAGCCTCCTGTTTCTCCCCCTCTGTTTCCAGACTCCTGTTTCTCCCCCTCTGTTTCCAGCCTCCTGTTTCTGCCCCTCAGTTTCCAACCTCCTGTTTCTCGCCCTCTGTTTCCAGACTCCTGTTTCTCCCCCTCCGTTTCCAACCTCATGTTTCTGCACCTCTGTTTCCAGACTCCTGATTCTCACCCTCTGTTTCCAGACTCCTGTTTCTCCCCCTCTGTTTCCAGACTCCTGTTTCGGCCCCTCTGTTTCCAGACTCCTGTTTCTCCCCCTCTGTTTCCAGACTCCTGTTTCTGCCCCTCTGTTTCCAGGCTCCTGTTTCTCACCCTCTGTTTCCAGACTCCTGTTTCTCCCCCTCTGTTTCCAGACTCCTGTTTCTCCCCCTCTGTTTCCAGACTCCTGTTTCTGCCCCTCTGTTTCCAGCCTCCTGATTCTGCCTCTCTGTTTCCAGACTCCTGTTTCTCACCCTCTGTTTCCAGACTCCTGTTTCTCCCCCTCTGTTTCCAGACTCCTGTTTCTGCCCCTCTGTTTCCAGACTCCTGTTTCTCCCCCACTGTTTCCAGCCTCCTGTTTCTGCCCCTCAGTTTCCAACCTCCTGTTTCTCGCCCTCTGTTTCCAGACTCCTGTTTCTCCCCCTCTGTTTCCAGCCTCCTGTTTCTGCCCCTCTGTTTCCAGACTCCTGTTTCTCCCCCTCTGTTTCCAGCCTCCTGTTTCTGCCCCTCTGTTTCCAGACTCCTGTTTCTGCCCCTCTGTTTCCAGACTCCTGTTTCTGCCCCTCTGTTTCCAGTCTCCTGTTTCTCCCCCTATGTTTCCAGACTCCTGTTTCTGCCCCTCTGTTTCCAGACTCCTGTTTCTGCCCCTCTGTTTCCAGGCTCCTGTTTCTGCCCCTCTGTTTCCAGACTCCTGTTTCTGCCCCTCTGTTTCCAGCCTCCTGTTTCTCCCCCTCTGTTTCCAGACTCCTGTTTCTCCCCCTCTGTTTCCAGCCTCCTGTTTCTGCCCCTCAGTTTCCAACCTCCTGTTTCTCACCCTCTGTTTCCAGACTCCTGTTTCTCCCCCTCTGATTCCAGCCTCCTGTTTCTGCCCCTCTGTTTCCAGACTCCTGTTTCTCACCCTCTGTTTCCAGACTCCTGTTTCTCCCCCTCTGTTTCCAGACTCCTGTTTCTGCCCCTCTGTTTCCAGACTCCTGTTTCTGCCCCTCTGTTTCCAGAGTCCTGTTTCTGCCCCTCTGTTTCCAGACTCCTGTTTCTCACCCTCTGTTTCCAGACTCATGTTTCTCCCCCTCTGTTTCCAGACTCCTGTTTCTCCCCCTCTGTTTCCAGACTCCTGTTTCTCCCCCTCTGTTTCCAGACTCCTGTTTCTCCCCCTCTGTTTCCAGACTCATGTTTCTGCCCCTCTGTTTCCAGCCTCCTGATTCTGCCCCTCTGTTTCCATACTCCTGTTTCTCACCCTCTGTTTCCAGACTCCTGTTTCTCTCCCTCTGTTTCCAGACTCCTGTTTCTCCCCCTCTGCTTCCAGACTCCTGATTCTCACCCTCTGTTTCCACCCTCCTGTGTCTCCCCCTCTGTTTCCAGACTCCTGTTTCTCCCCCTCTGTTTCCAGACTGATGTTTCTGCCCCTCTGTTTCCAGACTCCTGTTTCTGCCCCTCTGTTTCCAGCCTCCGGTTTCTCCCCCTTTGTTTCCAGACTCCTGTTTCTCCCCCTCTGTTTCCAGCCTCCTGTTTCTGCCCCTCAGTTTCCAACCTCCTGTTTCTCCCCCTCTGTTTCCATCCTCCTGTTTCTGCCCCTCTGTTTCCAGACTCCTGTTTCTCAACCTCTGTTTCCAGACTCCTGTTTCTCCCCCTCTGTTTCCAGACTCCTGTTTCTCCCCGTCTGTTTCCAGACTCCTGTTTATCCCCCTCTGTTTCCAGACTCCAGTTTCTGCCCCTCTGTTTCCAGACTCCTGTTTCTCACCCTCTGTTTCCAGACTCCTGTTTCTCCCCCTCTGTTTCCAGACTCCTGTTTCTGCCCCTCTGTTTCCAGACTTCTGTTTCTCCCCCTCTGTTTCCAGACTCCTATTTCACCCCCTCTGTTTCGAGACTCCTGTTTCTCCCCCTCTGTTTCCAGACTCCTGTTTCTGCCCCTCTGTTTCCAGCCTCCTGATTCTGCCCCTCTGTTTCCAGACTCCTGTTTCTCAACCTCTGTTTCCAGACACCTGTTTCTCCCCCTCTGTTTCCAGACTCCTGTTTCTCCCCTCTGTTTCCAGGGTCCTGTTTCTGCCCCTCTGTTTCCAGACTCCTGTTTCTGCCCCTCTGTTTCCAGCCTCCTGTTTCTCCCCCTCTGTTTCCAGACTCCTGTTTCTCCCCCTCTGTTTCCAGCCTCCTGTTTCTGCCCCTCAGTTTCCAACCTCCTGTTTCTCGCCCTCTGTTTCCAGACTCCTGTTTCTCCCCCTCTGTTTCCAGCCTCCTGTTTCTGCCCCTCTGTTTCCAGACTCCTGTATCTGACCCTCTGTTTCCAGACTCCTGTTTCTGCCCCTCTGTTTCCAGACTCCTGTTTCTCCCCCTCTGTTTCCAGCCTCCTGTTTCTGCCCCTCTGTTTCCAGGCTCCTGTTTCTGCCCCTCTGTTTCCAGTCTCCTGTTTCTGCCCCTCTGTTTCCAGCCTCCTGTTTCTCCCCCTCTGTTTCCAGACTCCTGTTTCTCCCCCTCTGTTTCCAGCCTCCTGTTTCTGCCCCTCAGTTTCCAACCTTCTGTTTCTCGCCCTCTGTTTCCAGACTCCTGTTTCTCCCCCTCTGTTTCCAGCCTCCTGTTTCTGCCCCTCTGTTTCCAGACTCCTGTTTCTCACCCTCTGTTTCCAGACTCCTGTTTCTCCCCCTCTGTTTCCAGACTCCTGTTTCTCACCCCTCTGTTTCCAGACTCATGTTTCTGCCCCTCTGTTTCCTGACTGCTGTTTCTCACCGTCTGTTTCCAGACTCCTGTTCCTCCCCCTCTGTATCCAGACTCCTGTTTCTGCCCCTCTGTTTCCAGACTCCTGTTTCTCACCCTGAGTTTCCAGACTCCTGTTTCTCCCCCTCTGTTTCCAGCCTCCTGTTTCTTCCCCTCTGTTTCCAGACTCCTGTTTCTCCCCCTCTGTTTCCAGCCTCCTGATTCTGCCCCTCTGTTTCCAGACTCCTGTTTCCCACCCTCTGTTTCCAGACTCCTGTTTCTCTCCCTCTGTTTCCAGACTCCTGTTTCTCCCCCTCTGCTTCCAGACTCCTGATTCTCACCCTCTGTTTCCACCCTCCTGTTTCTCCCCCTCTGTTTCCAGACTCCTGTTTCTCCCCCTCTGTTTCCAGACTCCTGTTTCTGCCCCTCTGTTTCCAGACTTCTGTTTCTCCCCCTCTGTTTCCTGACTCCTGTTTCTGCCCCTCTGTTTCCAGACTCCTGTTTCTCCCCCTCTGTTTCCAGCCTCCTGTTTCTGCCCCTCAGATTCCAACTTCCTGTTTCTCGCCCTCTGTTTCCAGACTCCTGTTTCTCCCCCTCTGTTTCCAGACTCCTGTTTCTTCCCCTCTGTTTCCAGACTCCTGTTTCTCCCCCTCTGTTTCCAGCCTCCTGATTCTGCCCCTCTGTTTCCAGACTCCTGTTTCCCACCCTCTGTTTCCAGACTCCTGTTTCTCTCCCTCTGTTTCCAGACTCCTGTTTCTCCCCCTCTGCTTCCAGACTCCTGATTCTCACCCTCTGTTTCCACCCTCCTGTTTCTCCCCCTCTGTTTCCAGACTCCTGTTTATCCCCCTCTGTTTCCAGACTCCTGTTTCTGCCCCTCTGTTTCCAGACTTCTGTTTCTCCCCCTCTGTTTCCTGACTCCTGTTTCTGCCCCTCTGTTTCCAGACTCCTGTTTCTCCCCCTCTGTTTCCAGCCTCCTGTTTCTGCCCCTCAGATTCCAACTTCCTGTTTCTCGCCCTCTGTTTCCAGACTCCTGTTTCTCCCCCTCTGTTTCCAGCCTCCTGTTTCTGCCCCTCTGTTTCCAGACTCCTGTTTCTCACCCTCTGTTTCCAGACTCCTGTTTCTCACCCTGAGTTTCCAGACTCCTGTTTCTCCCCCTCTGTTTCCAGCCTCCTGTTTCTCCCCCTCTGTTTCCAACCTCCTGTTTCTTCCCCTCTGTTTCCAGACTCCTGTTTCTGCCCCTGTGTTTCCAGCCTCCTGATTTTGCCCCTCTGTTTCCAGACTCCTGTTTCTCACCCTCTGTTTCCAAACTCCTGTTTCTCTCCCTCTGTTTCCAGACTCCTGTTTCTCCCCCTCTGCTTCCAGACTCCTGATTCTCACCCTCTGTTTCCACCCTCCTGTGTCTCCCCCTCTGTTTCCAGACTCCTGTTTCTCCCCCTCTGTTTCCAGACTGATGTTTCTGCCCCTCTGTTTCCAGACTCCTGTTTCTGCCCCTCTGTTTCCAGCCTCCTGATTCTGCCCCTCTGTTTCCAGACTCCTGTTTCTCACCCTCTGTTTCCAGACACCTGTTTCTCCCCCTCTGTTTCCAGACTCCTGTTTCTCCCCCTCTGCTTCCAGACTCCTGATTCTCACCCTGTGTTTCCAGACTCCTGTTTCTCCCCCTCTGTTTCCAGACTCCAGTTTCTCCCCCTCTGTTTCCAGACTCCTGTTTCTCCCCTCTGTTTCCAGGGTCCTGTTTCTGCCCCTCTGTTTCCAGACTCCTGTTTCTGCCCCTCTGTTTCCAGCCTCCTGTTTCTCCCCCTCTGTTTCCAGACTCCTGTTTCTCCCCCTCTGTTTCCAGCCTCCTGTTTCTGCCCCTCAGTTTCCAACCTCCTGTTTCTCGCCCTCTGTTTCCAGACTCCTGTTTCTCCCCCTCTATTTCCAGCCTCCTGTTTCTGCCCCTCTGTTTCCAGACTCCTGTATCTGACCCTCTGTTTCCAGACTCCTGTTTCTGCCCCTCTGTTTCCAGACTCCTGTTTCTCCCCCTCTGTTTCCAGCCTCCTGTTTCTGCCCCTCTGTTTCCAGACTCCTGTTTCTGCCCCTCTGTTTCCAGACTCCTGTTTCTGCCCCTCTGTTTCCAGCCTCCTGTTTCTGCCCCTCAGTTTCCAACCTCCTGTTTCTCACCCTCTGTTTCCAGACTCCTGTTTCTCCCCCTCTGTTTCCAGACTCCTGTTTCTGCCCCTCTGTTTCCAGACTCCTGTTTCTCACCCTCTGTTTCCAGACTCCTGTTTCTCCCCCTCTGTTTCCAGATTCCTGTTTCTGCCCCTCTCTTTCCAGACTTCTGTTTCTCCCCCTCTGTTTCCAGACTCCTGTTTCTCCCCCTCTGTTTCCAGACTCCTGTTTCTCACCACTCTGTTTCCAGACTCATGTTTCTGCCCCTCTGTTTCCAGACTCCTGTTTCTCACCGTCTGTTTCCAGACTCCTGTTCCTCCCCCTCTGTTTCCAGACTCCTGTTTCTGCCCCTCTGTTTCCAGACTCCTGTTTCTCACCCTGAGTTTCCACACTCCTGTTTCTCCCCCTCTGTTTCCAGCCTCCTGTTTCTCCCCCTCTGTTTCCAGCCTCCTGTTTCTTCCCCTCTGTTTCCAGACTCCTGTTTCTGCCCCTCTGTTTCCAGCCTCCTGATTCTGCCCCTCTGTTTCCAGACTCCTGTTTCTCACCGTCTGTTTCCAGACTCCTGTTTCTCTCCCTTTGTTTCCAGACTCCTGTTTCTCCCCCTCTGCTTCCAGACTCCTGATTCTCACCCTCTGTTTCCACCCTCCTGTTTCTCCCCCTCTGTTTCCAGACTCCTGTTTCTCCCCCTCTGTTTCCAGACTCCTGTTTCTGCCCCTCTGTTTCCAGACTCCTGTTTCTCCCCCCTCTGTTTCCAGCCTCCTGTTTCTTCCCCTCTGTTTCCAGACTCCTGTTTCTGCCCCTCTGTTTCCAGCCTCCTGATTCTGCCCCTCTGTTTCCAGACTCCTGTTTCTCACCCTCTGTTTCCAGACTCCTGTTTCTCCCCCTCTGTTTCCAGCCTCCTGTTTCTGCCCCTCAGTTTCCAACCTCCTGTTTCTCGCCCTCTGTTTCCAGACTCCTGTTTCTCCCCCTCTGTTTCCAGACTCCTGTTTCTCCCCCTCTGTTTCCAGACTCCTGTTTCTCACCCTCTGTTTCCAGACTCCTGTTTCTCCCCCTCTGTTTCCAGACTCCTGTTTCTGCCCCTCTGTTTCCAGACTCCTGTTTCTCCCCCTCTGTTTCCAGACTCCTGTTTCTCCCCCTCTGTTTCCAGACTCCTGTTTCTCCCCCTCTGTTTCCAGACTCCTGTTCCTGCCCCTCTGTTTCCAGACTCCTGTTTCTGCCCCTCTGTTTCCAGCCTCCTGTTTCTGCCCCTCAGTTTCCAACCTCCTGTTTCTCGCCCTCTGTTTCCAGACTCCTGTTTCTCCCCCTCTGTTTCCAGCCTCCTGTTTCTGCCCCTCTGTTTCCAGACTCCTGTTTCTGCCCCTCTGTTTCCAGACTCCTGTTTCTGCCCCTCTGTTTCCAGTCTCCTGTTTCTCCCCCTATGTTTCCAGACTCCTGTTTCTGCCCCTCTGTTTCCAGACTCCTGTTTCTGCCCCTCTGTTTCCAGGCTCCTGTTTCTGCCCCTCTGTTTCCAGACTCCTGTTTCTGCCCCTCTGTTTCCAGCCTCCTGTTTCTCCCCCTCTGTTTCCAGACTCCTGTTTCTCCCCCTCTGTTTCCAGCCTCCTGTTTCTGCCCCTCAGTTTCCAACCTCCTGTTTCTCACCCTCTGTTTCCAGACTCCTGTTTCTCCCCCTCTGATTCCAGCCTCCTGTTTCTGCCCCTCTGTTTCCAGACTCCTGTTTCTCACCCTCTGTTTCCAGACTCCTGTTTCTCCCCCTCTGTTTCCAGACTCCTGTTTCTGCCCCTCTGTTTCCAGACTCCTGTTTCTGCCCCTCTGTTTCCAGAGTCCTGTTTCTGCCCCTCTGTTTCCAGAAACCTGTTTCTCACCCTCTGTTTCCAGACCCATGTTTCTCCCCCTCTGTTTCCAGACTCCTGTTTCTCCCCCTCTGTTTCCAGACTCCTGTTTCTCCCCCTCTGTTTCCAGACTCCTGTTTCTCCCCCTCTGTTTCCAGACTCATGTTTCTGCCCCTCTGTTTCCGGCCTCCTGATTCTGCCCCTCTGTTTCCAGACTCCTGTTTCTCACCCTCTGTTTCCAGACTCCTGTTTCTCTCCCTCTGTTTCCAGACTCCTGTTTCTCCCCCTCTGCTTCCAGACTCCTGATTCTCACCCTCTGTTTCCACCCTCCTGTGTCTCCCCCTCTGTTTCCAGACTCCTGTTTCTCACCCTCTGTTTCCAGACTGATGTTTCTGCCCCTCTGTTTCCAGACTCCTGTTTCTGCCCCTCTGTTTCCAGCCTCCGGTTTCTCCCCCTTTGTTTCCAGACTCCTGTTTCTCCCCCTCTGTTTCCAGCCTCCTGTTTCTGCCCCTCAGTTTCCAACCTCCTGTTTCTCCCCCTCTGTTTCCATCCTCCTGTTTCTGCCCCTCTGTTTCCAGACTCCTGTTTCTCAACCTCTGTTTCCAGACTCCTGTTTCTCCCCCTCTGTTTCCAGACTCCTGTTTCTCCCCGTCTGTTTCCAGACTCCTGTTTATCCCCCTCTGTTTCCAGACTCCAGTTTCTGCCCCTCTGTTTCCAGACTCCTGTTTCTCACCCTCTGTTTCCAGACTCCTGTTTCTCCCCCTCTGTTTCCAGACTCCTGTTTCTGCCCCTCTGTTTCCAGACTTCTGTTTCTCCCCCTCTGTTTCCAGACTCCTATTTCACCCCCTCTGTTTCGAGACTCCTGTTTCTCCCCCTCTGTTTCCAGACTCCTGTTTCTGCCCCTCTGTTTCCAGCCTCCTGATTCTGCCCCTCTGTTTCCAGACTCCTGTTTCTCAACCTCTGTTTCCAGACACCTGTTTCTCCCCCTCTGTTTCCAGACTCCTGTTTCTCCCCTCTGTTTCCAGGGTCCTGTTTCTGCCCCTCTGTTTCCAGACTCCTGTTTCTGCCCCTCTGTTTCCAGCCTCCTCTTTCTCCCCCTCTGTTTCCAGACTCCTGTTTCTCCCCCTCTGTTTCCAGCCTCCTGTTTCTGCCCCTCAGTTTCCAACCTCCTGTTTCTCGCCCTCTGTTTCCAGACTCCTGTTTCTCCCCCTCTGTTTCCAGCCTCCTGTTTCTGCCCCTCTGTTTCCAGACTCCTGTATCTGACCCTCTGTTTCCAGACTCCTGTTTCTGCCCCTCTGTTTCCAGACTCCTGTTTCTCCCCCTCTGTTTCCAGCCTCCTGTTTCTGCCCCTCTGTTTCCAGGCTCCTGTTTCTGCCCCTCTGTTTCCAGTCTCCTGTTTCTGCCCCTCTGTTTCCAGCCTCCTGTTTCTCCCCCTCTGTTTCCAGACTCCTGTTTCTCCCCCTCTGTTTCCAGCCTCCTGTTTCTGCCCCTCAGTTTCCAACCTTCTGTTTCTCGCCCTCTGTTTCCAGACTCCTGTTTCTCCCCCTCTGTTTCCAGCCTCCTGTTTCTGCCCCTCTGTTTCCAGACTCCTGTTTCTCACCCTCTGTTTCCAGACTCCTGTTTCTCCCCCTCTGTTTCCAGACTCCTGTTTCTGCCCCTCTGTTTCCAGACTCCTGTTTCTCCCCCTCTGTTTCCAGACTCCTGTTTCTCCCCCTCTGTTTCCAGACTCCTGTTTCTGCCCCTCTGTTTCCAGACTGCTGTTTCTGCCCCTCTGTTTCCAGACTCCTGTTTCTGCCTCTCTGTTTCCAGACTCCTGTTTCTCCCCCTCTGTTTCCAGACTCCTGTTTCTGCCCCTCTGTTTCCAGGCTCCTGTTTCTGCCCCTCTGTTTCCAGACTCCTGTTTCTGCCCCTCTGTTTCCAGCCTCCTGTTTCTCCCCCTCTGTTTCCAGACTCCTGTTTCTCCCCCTCTGTTTCCAGACTCCTGTTTCTCACCCCTCTGTTTCCAGACTCATGTTTCTGCCCCTCTGTTTCCTGACTGCTGTTTCTCACCGTCTGTTTCCAGACTCCTGTTCCTCCCCCTCTGTATCCAGACTCCTGTTTCTGCCCCTCTGTTTCCAGACTCCTGTTTCTCACCCTGAGTTTCCAGACTCCTGTTTCTCCCCCTCTGTTTCCAGACTCCTGTTTCTTCCCCTCTGTTTCCAGACTCCTGTTTCTCCCCCTCTGTTTCCAGCCTCCTGATTCTGCCCCTCTGTTTCCAGACTCCTGTTTCCCACCCTCTGTTTCCAGACTCCTGTTTCTCTCCCTCTGTTTCCAGACTCCTGTTTCTCCCCCTCTGCTTCCAGACTCCTGATTCTCACCCTCTGTTTCCACCCTCCTGTTTCTCCCCCTCTGTTTCCAGACTCCTGTTTCTCCCCCTCTGTTTCCAGACTCCTGTTTCTGCCCCTCTGTTTCCAGACTTCTGTTTCTCCCCCTCTGTTTCCTGACTCCTGTTTCTGCCCCTCTGTTTCCAGACTCCTGTTTCTCCCCCTCTGTTTCCAGCCTCCTGTTTCTGCCCCTCAGATTCCAACCTCCTGTTTCTCGCCCTCTGTTTCCAGACTCCTGTTTCTCCCCCTCTGTTTCCAGCCTCCTGTTTCTGCCCCTCTGTTTCCAGACTCCTGTTTCTCACCCTCTGTTTCCAGACTCCTGTTTCTCACCCTGAGTTTCCAGACTCCTGTTTCTCCCCCTCTGTTTCCAGCCTCCTGTTTCTCCCCCTCTGTTTCCAACCTCCTGCTTCTTCCCCTCTGTTTCCAGACTCCTGTTTCTGCCCCTGTGTTTCCAGCCTCCTGATTCTGCCCCTCTGTTTCCAGACTCCTGTTTCTCACCCTCTGTTTCCAAACTCCTGTTTCTCTCCCTCTGTTTCCAGACTCCTGTTTCTCCCCCTCTGCTTCCAGACTCCTGATTCTCACCTTCTGTTTCCACCCTCCTGTGTCTCCCCCTCTGTTTCCAGACTCCTGTTTCTCCCCCTCTGTTTCCAGACTGATGTTTCTGCCCCTCTGTTTCCATACTCCTGTTTCTGCCCCTCTGTTTCCAGCCTCCGGTTTATCCCCCTCTGTTTCCAGACTCCAGTTTCTGCCCCTCTGTTTCCAGACTCCTGTTGCTCACCCTCTGTTTCCAGACTCCTGTTTCTCCCCCTCTGTTTCCAGACTCCAGTTTCTGCCCCTCTGTTTCCAGACTTCTGTTTCTCCCCCTCTGTTTCCAGACTCCTGTTTCTCCCCCTCTGTTTCGAGACTCCTGTTTCTCCCCCTCTGTTTCCAGACTCCTGTTTCTGCCCCTCTGTTTCCAGCCTCCTGATTCTGCCCCTCTGTTTCCAGACTCCTGTTTCTCACCCTCTGTTTCCAGACACCTGGTTCTCCCCCTCTGTTTCCAGACTCCTGTTTCTCCCCCTCTGTTTCCAGACTCCTGTTTCTCCCCCTCTGTTTCCAGCCTCCTGTTTCTGCCCCTCTGTTTCCAGACTCCTGTTTCTGCCCCTCTGTTTCCAGACTCCTGTTTCTGCCCCTCTGTTTCCAGTCTCCTGTTTCTCCCCCTATGTTTCCAGACTCCTGTTTCTGCCCCTCTGTTTCCAGACTCCTGTTTCTGCCCCTCTGTTTCCAGGCTCCTGTTTCTGCCCCTCTGTTTCCAGACTCCTGTTTCTGCCCCTCTGTTTCCAGCCTCCTGTTTCTCCCCCTCTGTTTCCAGACTCCTGTTTCTCCCCCTCTGTTTCCAGCCTCCTGTTTCTGCCCCTCAGTTTCCAACCTCCTGTTTCTCACCCTCTGTTTCCAGACTCCTGTTTCTCCCCCTCTGATTCCAGCCTCCTGTTTCTGCCCCTCTGTTTCCAGACTCCTGTTTCTCACCCTATGTTTCCAGACTCCTGTTTCTCCCCCTCTGTTTCCAGACTCCTGTTTCTGCCCCTCTGTTTCCAGACTCCTGTTTCTGCCCCTCTGTTTCCAGAGTCCTGTTTCTGCCCCTCTGTTTCCAGAAACCTGTTTCTCACCCTCTGTTTCCAGACTCATGTTTCTCCCCCTCTGTTTCCAGACTCCTGTTTCTCCCCCTCTGTTTCCAGACTCCTGTTTCTCCCCCTCTGTTTCCAGACTCCTGTTTCTCCCCCTCTGTTTCCAGACTCATGTTTCTGCCCCTCTGTTTCCGGCCTCCTGATTCTGCCCCTCTGTTTCCAGACTCCTGTTTCTCACCCTCTGTTTCCAGACTCCTGTTTCTCTCCCTCTGTTTCCAGACTCCTGTTTCTCCCCCTCTGCTTCCAGACTCCTGATTCTCACCCTCTGTTTCCACCCTCCTGTGTCTCCCCCTCTGTTTCCAGACTCCTGTTTCTCACCCTCTGTTTCCAGACTGATGTTTCTGCCCCTCTGTTTCCAGACTCCTGTTTCTGCCCCTCTGTTTCCAGCCTCCGGTTTCTCCCCCTTTGTTTCCAGACTCCTGTTTCTCCCCCTCTGTTTCCAGCCTCCTGTTTCTGCCCCTCAGTTTCCAACCTCCTGTTTCTCCCCCTCTGTTTCCATCCTCCTGTTTCTGCCCCTCTGTTTCCAGACTCCTGTTTCTCAACCTCTGTTTCCAGACTCCTGTTTCTCCCCCTCTGTTTCCAGACTCCTGTTTCTCCCCGTCTGTTTCCAGACTCCTGTTTATCCCCCTCTGTTTCCAGACTCCAGTTTCTGCCCCTCTGTTTCCAGACTCCTGTTTCTCACCCTCTGTTTCCAGACTCCTGTTTCTCCCCCTCTGTTTCCAGACTCCTGTTTCTGCCCCTCTGTTTCCAGACTTCTGTTTCTCCCCCTCTGTTTCCAGACTCCTATTTCACCCCCTCTGTTTCGAGACTCCTGTTTCTCCCCCTCTGTTTCCAGACTCCTGTTTCTGCCCCTCTGTTTCCAGCCTCCTGATTCTGCCCCTCTGTTTCCAGACTCCTGTTTCTCAACCTCTGTTTCCAGACTCCTGTTTCTCCCCTCTGTTTCCAGGGTCCTGTTTCTGCCCCTCTGTTTCCAGACTCCTGTTTCTGCCCCTCTGTTTCCAGCCTCCTCTTTCTCCCCCTCTGTTTCCAGACTCCTGTTTCTCCCCCTCTGTTTCCAGCCTCCTGTTTCTGCCCCTCAGTTTCCAACCTCCTGTTTCTCGCCCTCTGTTTCCAGACTCCTGTTTCTCCCCCTCTGTTTCCAGCCTCCTGTTTCTGCCCCTCTGTTTCCAGACTCCTGTATCTGACCCTCTGTTTCCAGACTCCTGTTTCTGCCCCTCTGTTTCCAGACTCCTGTTTCTCCCCCTCTGTTTCCAGCCTCCTGTTTCTGCCCCTCTGTTTCCAGGCTCCTGTTTCTGCCCCTCTGTTTCCAGTCTCCTGTTTCTGCCCCTCTGTTTCCAGCCTCCTGTTTCTCCCCCTCTGTTTCCAGACTCCTGTTTCTCCCCCTCTGTTTCCAGCCTCCTGTTTCTGCCCCTCAGTTTCCAACCTTCTGTTTCTCGCCCTCTGTTTCCAGACTCCTGTTTCTCCCCCTCTGTTTCCAGCCTCCTGTTTCTGCCCCTCTGTTTCCAGACTCCTGTTTCTCACCCTCTGTTTCCAGACTCCTGTTTCTCCCCCTCTGTTTCCAGACTCCTGTTTCTGCCCCTCTGTTTCCAGACTCCTGTTTCTCCCCCTCTGTTTCCAGACTCCTGTTTCTCCCCCTCTGTTTCCAGACTCCTGTTTCTGCCCCTCTGTTTCCAGACTGCTGTTTCTGCCCCTCTGTTTCCAGACTCCTGTTTCTGCCTCTCTGTTTCCAGACTCCTGTTTCTCCCCCTCTGTTTCCAGACTCCTGTTTCTGCCCCTCTGTTTCCAGGCTCCTGTTTCTGCCCCTCTGTTTCCAGACTCCTGTTTCTGCCCCTCTGTTTCCAGCCTCCTGTTTCTCCCCCTCTGTTTCCAGACTCCTGTTTCTCCCCCTCTGTTTCCAGACTCCTGTTTCTCACCCCTCTGTTTCCAGACTCATGTTTCTGCCCCTCTGTTTCCTGACTGCTGTTTCTCACCGTCTGTTTCCAGACTCCTGTTCCTCCCCCTCTGTATCCAGACTCCTGTTTCTGCCCCTCTGTTTCCAGACTCCTGTTTCTCACCCTGAGTTTCCAGACTCCTGTTTCTCCCCCTCTGTTTCCAGCCTCCTGTTTCTTCCCCTCTGTTTCCAGACTCCTGTTTCTCCCCCTCTGTTTCCAGCCTCCTGATTCTGCCCCTCTGTTTCCAGACTCCTGTTTCCCACCCTCTGTTTCCAGACTCCTGTTTCTCTCCCTCTGTTTCCAGACTCCTGTTTCTCCCCCTCTGCTTCCAGACTCCTGATTCTCACCCTCTGTTTCCACCCTCCTGTTTCTCCCCCTCTGTTTCCAGACTCCTGTTTCTCCCCCTCTGTTTCCAGACTCCTGTTTCTGCCCCTCTGTTTCCAGACTTCTGTTTCTCCCCCTCTGTTTCCTGACTCCTGTTTCTGCCCCTCTGTTTCCAGACTCCTGTTTCTCCCCCTCTGTTTCCAGCCTCCTGTTTCTGCCCCTCAGATTCCAACCTCCTGTTTCTCGCCCTCTGTTTCCAGACGCCTGTTTCTCCCCCTCTGTTTCCAGCCTGCTGTTTCTGCCCCTCTATTTCCAGCCTCCTGATTCTGCCCCTCTGTTTCCAGACTCCTGTTTCTCACCCTCTGTTTCCAGACTCCTGTTTCTCCCCCTCTGTTTCCAGCCTCCTGTTTCTGCCCCTCAGTTTCCAACCTCCTGTTTCTCGCCCTCTGTTTCCAGACTCCTGTTTCTCCCCCTCTGTTTCCAGACTCCTGTTTCTCCCCCTCTGTTTCCAGACTCCTGTTTCTCACCCTCTGTTTCCAGACTCCTGTTTCTCCCCCTCTGTTTCCAGACTCCTGTTTCTGCCCCTCTGTTTCCAGACTCCTGTTTCTCCCCCTCTGTTTCCAGACTCCTGTTTCTCCCCCTCTGTTTCCAGACTCCTGTTTCTCCCCCTCTGTTTCCAGACTCCTGTTCCTGCCCGTCTGTTTCCAGACTCCTGTTTCTGCCCCTCTGTTTCCAGCCTCCTGTTTCTGCCCCTCAGTTTCCAACCTCCTGTTTCTCGCCCTCTGTTTCCAGACTCCTGTTTCTCCCCCTCTGTTTCCAGCCTCCTGTTTCTGCCCCTCTGTTTCCAGACTCCTGTTTCTGCCCCTCTGTTTCCAGACTCCTGTTTCTGCCCCTCTGTTTCCAGTCTCCTGTTTCTCCCCCTATGTTTCCAGACTCCTGTTTCTGCCCCTCTGTTTCCAGACTCCTGTTTCTGCCCCTCTGTTTCCAGGCTCCTGTTTCTGCCCCTCTGTTTCCAGACTCCTGTTTCTGCCCCTCTGTTTCCAGCCTCCTGTTTCTCCCCCTCTGTTTCCAGACTCCTGTTTCTCCCCCTCTGTTTCCAGCCTCCTGTTTCTGCCCCTCAGTTTCCAACCTCCTGTTTCTCACCCTCTGTTTCCAGACTCCTGTTTCTCCCCCTCTGATTCCAGCCTCCTGTTTCTGCCCCTCTGTTTCCAGACTCCTGTTTCTCACCCTCTGTTTCCAGACTCCTGTTTCTCCCCCTCTGTTTCCAGACTCCTGTTTCTGCCCCTCTGTTTCCAGACTCCTGTTTCTGCCCCTCTGTTTCCAGAGTCCTGTTTCTGCCCCTCTGTTTCCAGAAACCTGTTTCTCACCCTCTGTTTCCAGACTCATGTTTCTCCCCCTCTGTTTCCAGACTCCTGTTTCTCCCCCTCTGTTTCCAGACTCCTGTTTCTCCCCCTCTGTTTCCAGACTCCTGTTTCTCCCCCTCTGTTTCCAGACTCATGTTTCTGCCCCTCTGTTTCCGGCCTCCTGATTCTGCCCCTCTGTTTCCAGACTCCTGTTTCTCACCCTCTGTTTCCAGACTCCTGTTTCTCTCCCTCTGTTTCCAGACTCCTGTTTCTCCCCCTCTGCTTCCAGACTCCTGATTCTCACCCTCTGTTTCCACCCTCCTGTGTCTCCCCCTCTGTTTCCAGACTCCTGTTTCTCCCCCTCTGTTTCCAGACTGATGTTTCTGCCCCTCTGTTTCCAGACTCCTGTTTCTGCCCCTCTGTTTCCAGCCTCCGGTTTCTCCCCCTTTGTTTCCAGACTCCTGTTTCTCCCCCTCTGTTTCCAGCCTCCTGTTTCTGCCCCTCAGTTTCCAACCTCCTGTTTCTCCCCCTCTGTTTCCATCCTCCTGTTTCTGCCCCTCTGTTTCCAGACTCCTGTTTCTCAACCTCTGTTTCCAGACTCCTGTTTCTCCCCCTCTGTTTCCAGACTCCTGTTTCTCCCCGTCTGTTTCCAGACTCCTGTTTATCCCCCTCTGTTTCCAGACTCCAGTTTCTGCCCCTCTGTTTCCAGACTCCTGTTTCTCACCCTCTGTTTCCAGACTCCTGTTTCTCCCCCTCTGTTTCCAGACTCCTGTTTCTGCCCCTCTGTTTCCAGACTTCTGTTTCTCCCCCTCTGTTTCCAGACTCCTATTTCACCCCCTCTGTTTCGAGACTCCTGTTTCTCCCCCTCTGTTTCCAGACTCCTGTTTCTGCCCCTCTGTTTCCAGCCTCCTGATTCTGCCCCTCTGTTTCCAGACTCCTGTTTCTCAACCTCTGTTTCCAGACACCTGTTTCTCCCCCTCTGTTTCCAGACTCCTGTTTCTCCCCTCTGTTTCCAGGGTCCTGTTTCTGCCCCTCTGTTTCCAGACTCCTGTTTCTGCCCCTCTGTTTCCAGCCTCCTCTTTCTCCCCCTCTGTTTCCAGACTCCTGTTTCTCCCCCTCTGTTTCCAGCCTCCTGTTTCTGCCCCTCAGTTTCCAACCTCCTGTTTCTCGCCCTCTGTTTCCAGACTCCTGTTTCTCCCCCTCTGTTTCCAGCCTCCTGTTTCTGCCCCTCTGTTTCCAGACTCCTGTATCTGACCCTCTGTTTCCAGACTCCTGTTTCTGCCCCTCTGTTTCCAGACTCCTGTTTCTCCCCCTCTGTTTCCAGCCTCCTGTTTCTGCCCCTCTGTTTCCAGGCTCCTGTTTCTGCCCCTCTGTTTCCAGTCTCCTGTTTCTGCCCCTCTGTTTCCAGCCTCCTGTTTCTCCCCCTCTGTTTCCAGACTCCTGTTTCTCCCCCTCTGTTTCCAGCCTCCTGTTTCTGCCCCTCAGTTTCCAACCTTCTGTTTCTCGCCCTCTGTTTCCAGACTCCTGTTTCTCCCCCTCTGTTTCCAGCCTCCTGTTTCTGCCCCTCTGTTTCCAGACTCCTGTTTCTCACCCTCTGTTTCCAGACTCCTGTTTCTCCCCCTCTGTTTCCAGACTCCTGTTTCTGCCCCTCTGTTTCCAGACTCCTGTTTCTCCCCCTCTGTTTCCAGACTCCTGTTTCTCCCCCTCTGTTTCCAGACTCCTGTTTCTGCCCCTCTGTTTCCAGACTGCTGTTTCTGCCCCTCTGTTTCCAGACTCCTGTTTCTGCCTCTCTGTTTCCAGACTCCTGTTTCTCCCCCTCTGTTTCCAGACTCCTGTTTCTGCCCCTCTGTTTCCAGGCTCCTGTTTCTGCCCCTCTGTTTCCAGACTCCTGTTTCTGCCCCTCTGTTTCCAGCCTCCTGTTTCTCCCCCTCTGTTTCCAGACTCCTGTTTCTCCCCCTCTGTTTCCAGACTCCTGTTTCTCACCCCTCTGTTTCCAGACTCATGTTTCTGCCCCTCTGTTTCCTGACTGCTGTTTCTCACCGTCTGTTTCCAGACTCCTGTTCCTCCCCCTCTGTATCCAGACTCCTGTTTCTGCCCCTCTGTTTCCAGACTCCTGTTTCTCACCCTGAGTTTCCAGACTCCTGTTTCTCCCCCTCTGTTTCCAGCCTCCTGTTTCTTCCCCTCTGTTTCCAGACTCCTGTTTCTCCCCCTCTGTTTCCAGCCTCCTGATTCTGCCCCTCTGTTTCCAGACTCCTGTTTCCCACCCTCTGTTTCCAGACTCCTGTTTCTCTCCCTCTGTTTCCAGACTCCTGTTTCTCCCCCTCTGCTTCCAGACTCCTGATTCTCACCCTCTGTTTCCACCCTCCTGTTTCTCCCCCTCTGTTTCCAGACTCCTGTTTCTCCCCCTCTGTTTCCAGACTCCTGTTTCTGCCCCTCTGTTTCCAGACTTCTGTTTCTCCCCCTCTGTTTCCTGACTCCTGTTTCTGCCCCTCTGTTTCCAGACTCCTGTTTCTCCCCCTCTGTTTCCAGCCTCCTGTTTCTGCCCCTCAGATTCCAACCTCCTGTTTCTCGCCCTCTGTTTCCAGACTCCTGTTTCTCCCCCTCTGTTTCCAGCCTCCTGTTTCTGCCCCTCTGTTTCCAGACTCCTGTTTCTCACCCTCTGTTTCCAGACTCCTGTTTCTCACCCTGAGTTTCCAGACTCCTGTTTCTCCCCCTCTGTTTCCAGCCTCCTGTTTCTCCCCCTCTGTTTCCAACCTCCTGCTTCTTCCCCTCTGTTTCCAGACTCCTGTTTCTGCCCCTGTGTTTCCAGCCTCCTGATTCTGCCCCTCTGTTTCCAGACTCCTGTTTCTCACCCTCTGTTTCCAAACTCCTGTTTCTCTCCCTCTGTTTCCAGACTCCTGTTTCTCCCCCTCTGCTTCCAGACTCCTGATTCTCACCTTCTGTTTCCACCCTCCTGTGTCTCCCCCTCTGTTTCCAGACTCCTGTTTCTCCCCCTCTGTTTCCAGACTGATGTTTCTGCCCCTCTGTTTCCATACTCCTGTTTCTGCCCCTCTGTTTCCAGCCTCCGGTTTATCCCCCTCTGTTTCCAGACTCCAGTTTCTGCCCCTCTGTTTCCAGACTCCTGTTGCTCACCCTCTGTTTCCAGACTCCTGTTTCTCCCCCTCTGTTTCCAGACTCCAGTTTCTGCCCCTCTGTTTCCAGACTTCTGTTTCTCCCCCTCTGTTTCCAGACTCCTGTTTCTCCCCCTCTGTTTCGAGACTCCTGTTTCTCCCCCTCTGTTTCCAGACTCCTGTTTCTGCCCCTCTGTTTCCAGCCTCCTGATTCTGCCCCTCTGTTTCCAGACTCCTGTTTCTCACCCTCTGTTTCCAGACACCTGGTTCTCCCCCTCTGTTTCCAGACTCCTGTTTCTCCCCCTCTGTTTCCAGACTCCTGTTTCTCCCCCTCTGTTTCCAGCCTCCTGTTTCTGCCCCTCTGTTTCCAGACTCCTGTTTCTGCCCCTCTGTTTCCAGACTCCTGTTTCTGCCCCTCTGTTTCCAGTCTCCTGTTTCTCCCCCTATGTTTCCAGACTCCTGTTTCTGCCCCTCTGTTTCCAGACTCCTGTTTCTGCCCCTCTGTTTCCAGGCTCCTGTTTCTGCCCCTCTGTTTCCAGACTCCTGTTTCTGCCCCTCTGTTTCCAGCCTCCTGTTTCTCCCCCTCTGTTTCCAGACTCCTGTTTCTCCCCCTCTGTTTCCAGCCTCCTGTTTCTGCCCCTCAGTTTCCAACCTCCTGTTTCTCACCCTCTGTTTCCAGACTCCTGTTTCTCCCCCTCTGATTCCAGCCTCCTGTTTCTGCCCCTCTGTTTCCAGACTCCTGTTTCTCACCCTATGTTTCCAGACTCCTGTTTCTCCCCCTCTGTTTCCAGACTCCTGTTTCTGCCCCTCTGTTTCCAGACTCCTGTTTCTGCCCCTCTGTTTCCAGAGTCCTGTTTCTGCCCCTCTGTTTCCAGAAACCTGTTTCTCACCCTCTGTTTCCAGACTCATGTTTCTCCCCCTCTGTTTCCAGACTCCTGTTTCTCCCCCTCTGTTTCCAGACTCCTGTTTCTCCCCCTCTGTTTCCAGACTCCTGTTTCTCCCCCTCTGTTTCCAGACTCATGTTTCTGCCCCTCTGTTTCCGGCCTCCTGATTCTGCCCCTCTGTTTCCAGACTCCTGTTTCTCACCCTCTGTTTCCAGACTCCTGTTTCTCTCCCTCTGTTTCCAGACTCCTGTTTCTCCCCCTCTGCTTCCAGACTCCTGATTCTCACCCTCTGTTTCCACCCTCCTGTGTCTCCCCCTCTGTTTCCAGACTCCTGTTTCTCACCCTCTGTTTCCAGACTGATGTTTCTGCCCCTCTGTTTCCAGACTCCTGTTTCTGCCCCTCTGTTTCCAGCCTCCGGTTTCTCCCCCTTTGTTTCCAGACTCCTGTTTCTCCCCCTCTGTTTCCAGCCTCCTGTTTCTGCCCCTCAGTTTCCAACCTCCTGTTTCTCCCCCTCTGTTTCCATCCTCCTGTTTCTGCCCCTCTGTTTCCAGACTCCTGTTTCTCAACCTCTGTTTCCAGACTCCTGTTTCTCCCCCTCTGTTTCCAGACTCCTGTTTCTCCCCGTCTGTTTCCAGACTCCTGTTTATCCCCCTCTGTTTCCAGACTCCAGTTTCTGCCCCTCTGTTTCCAGACTCCTGTTTCTCACCCTCTGTTTCCAGACTCC
Organism: Carcharhinus amblyrhynchos; assembly: GCF_965287045.1. Lineage (NCBI taxonomy): Eukaryota > Metazoa > Chordata > Chondrichthyes > Carcharhiniformes > Carcharhinidae > Carcharhinus > Carcharhinus amblyrhynchos. Next base: position 138,287 of record NW_027650130.1, read on the forward strand.
TGTTTCTCCCCCTCTGTTTCCAGACTCCTGTTTCTGCCCCTCTGTTTCCAGACTTCTGTTTCTCCCCCTCTGTTTCCAGACTCCTATTTCACCCCCTCTGTTTCGAGACTCCTGTTTCTCCCCCTCTGTTTCCAGACTCCTGTTTCTGCCCCTCTGTTTCCAGCCTCCTGATTCTGCCCCTCTGTTTCCAGACTCCTGTTTCTCAACCTCTGTTTCCAGACACCTGTTTCTCCCCCTCTGTTTCCAGACTCCTGTTTCTCCCCTCTGTTTCCAGGGTCCTGTTTCTGCCCCTCTGTTTCCAGACTCCTGTTTCTGCCCCTCTGTTTCCAGCCTCCTCTTTCTCCCCCTCTGTTTCCAGACTCCTGTTTCTCCCCCTCTGTTTCCAGCCTCCTGTTTCTGCCCCTCAGTTTCCAACCTCCTGTTTCTCGCCCTCTGTTTCCAGACTCCTGTTTCTCCCCCTCTGTTTCCAGCCTCCTGTTTCTGCCCCTCTGTTTCCAGACTCCTGTATCTGACCCTCTGTTTCCAGACTCCTGTTTCTGCCCCTCTGTTTCCAGACTCCTGTTTCTCCCCCTCTGTTTCCAGCCTCCTGTTTCTGCCCCTCTGTTTCCAGGCTCCTGTTTCTGCCCCTCTGTTTCCAGTCTCCTGTTTCTGCCCCTCTGTTTCCAGCCTCCTGTTTCTCCCCCTCTGTTTCCAGACTCCTGTTTCTCCCCCTCTGTTTCCAGCCTCCTGTTTCTGCCCCTCAGTTTCCAACCTTCTGTTTCTCGCCCTCTGTTTCCAGACTCCTGTTTCTCCCCCTCTGTTTCCAGCCTCCTGTTTCTGCCCCTCTGTTTCCAGACTCCTGTTTCTCACCCTCTGTTTCCAGACTCCTGTTTCTCCCCCTCTGTTTCCAGACTCCTGTTTCTGCCCCTCTGTTTCCAGACTCCTGTTTCTCCCCCTCTGTTTCCAGACTCCTGTTTCTCCCCCTCTGTTTCCAGACTCCTGTTTCTGCCCCTCTGTTTCCAGACTGCTGTTTCTGCCCCTCTGTTTCCAGACTCCTGTTTCTGCCTCTCTGTTTCCAGACTCCTGTTTCTCCCCCTCTGTTTCCAGACTCCTGTTTCTGCCCCTCTGTTTCCAGGCTCCTGTTTCTGCCCCTCTGTTTCCAGACTCCTGTTTCTGCCCCTCTGTTTCCAGCCTCCTGTTTCTCCCCCTCTGTTTCCAGACTCCTGTTTCTCCCCCTCTGTTTCCAGACTCCTGTTTCTCACCCCTCTGTTTCCAGACTCATGTTTCTGCCCCTCTGTTTCCTGACTGCTGTTTCTCACCGTCTGTTTCCAGACTCCTGTTCCTCCCCCTCTGTATCCAGACTCCTGTTTCTCCCCCTCTGTTTCCAGACTCCTGTTTCTTCCCCTCTGTTTCCAGACTCCTGTTTCTCCCCCTCTGTTTCCAGCCTCCTGATTCTGCCCCTCTGTTTCCAGACTCCTGTTTCCCACCCTCTGTTTCCAGACTCCTGTTTCTCTCCCTCTGTTTCCAGACTCCTGTTTCTCCCCCTCTGCTTCCAGACTCCTGATTCTCACCCTCTGTTTCCACCCTCCTGTTTCTCCCCCTCTGTTTCCAGACTCCTGTTTCTCCCCCTCTGTTTCCAGACTCCTGTTTCTGCCCCTCTGTTTCCAGACTTCTGTTTCTCCCCCTCTGTTTCCTGACTCCTGTTTCTGCCCCTCTGTTTCCAGACTCCTGTTTCTCCCCCTCTGTTTCCAGCCTCCTGTTTCTGCCCCTCAGATTCCAACCTCCTGTTTCTCGCCCTCTGTTTCCAGACTCCTGTTTCTCCCCCTCTGTTTCCAGCCTGCTGTTTCTGCCCCTCTATTTCCAGACTCCTGTTTCTCACCCTCTGTTTCCAGACTCCTGTTTCTCACCCTGAGTTTCCAGACTCCTGTTTCTCCCCCTCTGTTTCCAGCCTCCTGTTTCTCCCCCTCTGTTTCCAACCTCCTGTTTCTTCCCCTCTGTTTCCAGACTCCTGTTTCTGCCCCTGTGTTTCCAGCCTCCTGTTTCTCCCCCTCTGTTTCCAGACTCCTGTTTCTCCCCCTCTGTTTCGAGACTCCTGTTTCTCCCCCTCTGTTTCCAGACTCCTGTTTCTGCCCCTCTGTTTCCAGCCTCCTGATTCTGCCCCTCTGTTTCCAGACTCCTGTTTCTCACCCTCTGTTTCCAGACACCTGGTTCTCCCCCTCTGTTTCCAGACTCCTGTTTCTCCCCCTCTGCTTCCAGACTCCTGATTCTCACCCTGTGTTTCCAGACTCCTGTTTCTCCCCCTCTGTTTCCAGACTCCTGTTTCTCCCCCTCTGTTTCCAGACTCCTGTTTCTCCCCTCTGTTTCCAGGGTCCTGTTTCTGCCCCTCTGTTTCCAGACTCCTGTTTCTGCCCCTCTGTTTCCAGCCTCCTGTTTCTCCCCCTCTGTTTCCAGACTCCTGTTTCTCCCCCTCTGTTTCCAGCCTCCTGTTTCTGCCCCTCAGTTTCCAACCTCCTGTTTCTCGCCCTCTGTTTCCAGACTCCTGTTTCTCCCCCTCTGTTTCCAGCCTCCTGTTTCTGCCCCTCTGTTTCCAGACTCCTGTATCTGACCCTCTGTTTCCAGACTCCTGTTTCTGCCCCTCTGTTTCCAGACTCCTGTTTCTCCCCCTCTGTTTCCAGCCTCCTGTTTCTGCCCCTCTGTTTCCAGACTCCTGTTTCTGCCCCTCTGTTTCCAGACTCCTGTTTCTGCCCCTCTGTTTCCAGCCTCCTGTTTCTGCCCCTCAGTTTCCAACCTCCTGTTTCTCACCCTCTGTTTCCAGACTCCTGTTTCTCCCCCTCTGTTTCCAGACTCCTGTTTCTGCCCCTCTGTTTCCAGAGTCCTGTTTCTCACCCTCTGTTTCCAGACTCCTGTTTCTCCCCCTCTGTTTCCAGATTCCTGTTTCTGCCCCTCTCTTTCCAGACTTCTGTTTCTCCCCCTCTGTTTCCAGACTCCTGTTTCTCCCCCTCTGTTTCCAGACTCCTGTTTCTCACCCCTCTGTTTCCAGACTCATGTTTCTGCCCCTCTGTTTCCAGACTCCTGTTTCTCACCGTCTGTTTCCAGACTCCTGTTCCTCCCCCTCTGTTTCCAGACTCCTGTTTCTGCCCCTCTGTTTCCAGACTCCTGTTTCTCACCCTGAGTTTCCACACTCCTGTTTCTCCCCCTCTGTTTCCAGCCTCCTGTTTCTCCCCCTCTGTTTCCAGCCTCCTGTTTCTTCCCCTCTGTTTCCAGACTCCTGTTTCTGCCCCTCTGTTTCCAGCCTCCTGATTCTGCCCCTCTGTTTCCAGACTCCTGTTTCTCACCGTCTGTTTCCAGACTCCTGTTTCTCTCCCTTTGTTTCCAGACTCCTGTTTCTCCCCCTCTGCTTCCAGACTCCTGATTCTCACCCTCTGTTTCCACCCTCCTGTTTCTCCCCCTCTGTTTCCAGACTCCTGTTTCTCCCCCTCTGTTTCCAGACTCCTGTTTCTGCCCCTCTGTTTCCAGACTCCTGTTTCTCCCCCTCTGTTTCCAGCCTCCTGTTTCTTCCCCTCTGTTTCCAGACTCCTGTTTCTGCCCCTCTGTTTCCAGCCTCCTGATTCTGCCCCTCTGTTTCCAGACTCCTGTTTCTCACCCTCTGTTTCCAGACTCCTGTTTCTCTCCCTCTGTTTCCAGACTCCTGTTTCTACCCCTCTGCTTCCAGACTCCTGATTCTCACCCTCTGTTTCCACCCTCCTGTTTCTCCCCCTCTGTTTCCAGACTCCTGTTTCTCCCCCTCTGTTACCATACTCCTGTTTCTGCCCCTCTGTTTCCAGACTCCTGTTTCTCCCCCTCTGTTTCCAGACTCCTGTTTCTGCCCCTCTGTTTCCAGACTTCTGTTTCTCCCCCTCTGTTTCCAGACTCCTATTTCTCCCCCTCTGTTTCCAGACTTCTGTTTCTCCCCCTCTGTTTCCAGACTCCTATTTCTCCCCCTCTGTTTCCAGACTCCTGTTTCTCACCCTCTGTTTCCAGACTCCTGTTTCTCCCCCTCTGTTTCCAGACTCCTGTTTCTCCCCCTCTGCTTCCAGACTCCTGATTCTCACCCTCTGTTTCCAGACTCCTGTTTCTCCCCCTCTGTTTGCAGACTCCTGTTTCTGCCCCTCTGCTTCCAGGCTCCTGTATCTGCCCCACTGTTTCCAGACTCCTGTTTCTGCCCCTCTGTTTCCAGACTCCTGTTTCTCCCCCTCTGTTTCCAGACTCGTGTTTCTGCCCCTCAGTTTCCAACCTCCTGTTTCTCGCCCTCTGTTTCCAGACTCCTGTTTCTCCCCCTCTGTCTCCAGCCTCCTGTTTCTGCCCCTCTGTTTCCAGACTCCTGTTTCTCCACCTCTGTTTCCAGACTCCTGTTTCTGCCCCTCTGTTTCCAGGCTCCTGTTTCTGCCCCTCTGTTTCCAGACTCCTGTTTCTGCCCCTCTGTTTCCAGCCCCCTGTTTCTCCCCCTCTGTTTCCAGACTCCTGTTTCTCCCCCTCTGTTTCCAGACTCCTGTTTCTGCCCATCAGTTTCCAACCTCCTGTTTCTCGCCCTCTGTTTCCAGACTCCTGTTTCTCCTCGTCTGTTTCCATCCTCCTGTTTCTGCCCCTCAGTTTCCAGACTCCTGTTTCTCAACCTCTGATTCCAGACTCCTGTTTCTCCCGCTCTGTTTCCAGACTCCTTTTTCTCCCCCTCTGCTTCCAGACTCCTGATTCTCACCCTGTGTTTCCAGACTCCTGTTTCTCCCCCTCTGTTTCCAGACTCCTGTTTCTCCCCCTCTGTTTCCAGACTCCTGTTTCTCCCCTCTGTTTCCAGGGTCCTGTTTCTGCCCCTCTGTTTCCAGACTCCTGTTTCTGCCCCTCTGTTTCCAGCCTCCTGTTTCTCCCCCTCTGTTTCCAGACTCCTGTTTCTCCCCCTCTGTTTCCAGCCTCCTGTTTCTGCCCCTCAGTTTCCACCCTCCTGTTTCTCGCCCTCTGTTTCCAGACTCCTGTTTCTCCCCCTCTGTTTCCAGCCTCCTGTTTCTGCCCCTCTGTTTCCAGACTCCTGTATCTGACCCTCTGTTTCCAGACTCCTGTTTCTGCCCCTCTGTTTCCAGACTCCTGTTTCTCCCCCTCTGTTTCCAGCCTCCTGTTTCTGCCCCTCTGTTTCCAGGCTCCTGTTTCTGCCCCTCTGTTTCCAGTCTCCTGTTTCTGCCCCTCTGTTTCCAGCCTCCTGTTTCTCCCCCTCTGTTTCCAGACTCCTGTTTCTCCCCCTCTGTTTCCAGCCTCCTGTTTCTGCCCCTCAGTTTCCAACCTTCTGTTTCTCGCCCTCTGTTTCCAGACTCCTGTTTCTCCCCCTCTGTTTCCAGCCTCCTGTTTCTGCCCCTCTGTTTCCAGACTCCTGTTTCTCACCCTCTGTTTCCAGACTCCTGTTTCTCCCCCTCTGTTTCCAGACTCCTGTTTCTGCCCCTCTGTTTCCAGACTCCTGTTTCTCACCCTCTGTTTCCAGACTCCTGTTTCTCCCCCTCTGTTTCCAGACTCCTGTTTCTGCCCCTCTGTTTCCAGACTGCTGTTTCTGCCCCTCTGTTTCCAGACTCCTGTTTCTGCCTCTCTGTTTCCAGACTCCTGTTTCTCCCCCTCTGTTTCCAGACTCCTGTTTCTGCCCCTCTGTTTCCAGGCTCCTGTTTCTGCCCCTCTGTTTCCAGACTCCTGTTTCTGCCCCTCTGTTTCCTGCCTCCTGTTTCTCCCCCTCTGTTTCCAGACTCCTGTTTCTCCCCCTCTGTTTCCAGACTCCTGTTTCTCACCCCTCTGTTTCCAGACTCATGTTTCTGCCCCTCTGTTTCCTGACTGCTGTTTCTCACCGTCTGTTTCCAGACTCCTGTTCCTCCCCCTCTGTATCCAGACTCCTGTTCTGCCCCTCTGTTTCCAGACTCCTGTTTCTCACCCTGAGTTTCCAGACTCCTGTTTCTCCCCCTCTGTTTCCAGCCTCCTGTTTCTTCCCCTCTGTTTCCAGACTCCTGTTTCTCCCCCTCTGTTTCCAGACTCATGTTTCTGCCCCTCTGTTTCCTGACTGCTGTTTCTCACCGTCTGTTTCCAGACTCCTGTTCCTCCCCCTCTGTATCCAGACTCCTGTTCTGCCCCTCTGTTTCCAGACTCCTGTTTCTCACCCTGAGTTTCCAGACTCCTGTTTCTCCCCCTCTGTTTCCAGCCTCCTGTTTCTTCCCCTCTGTTTCCAGACTCCTGTTTCTCCCCCTCTGTTTCCAGCCTCCTGATTCTGCCCCTCTGTTTCCAGACTCCTGTTTCCCACCCTCTGTTTCCAGACTCCTGTTTCTCTCCCTCTGTTTCCAGACTCCTGTTTCTCCCCCTCTGCTTCCAGACTCCTGATTCTCACCCTCTGTTTCCACCCTCCTGTTTCTCCCCCTCTGTTTCCAGACTCCTGTTTCTCCCCCTCTGTTCCCAGACTCCTGTTTCTGCCCCTCTGTTTCCAGACTTCTGTTTCTCCCCCTCTGTTTCCTGACTCCTGTTTCTGCCCCTCTGTTTCCAGACTCCTGTTTCTCCCCCTCTGTTTCCAGCCTCCTGTTTCTGCCCCTCAGATTCCAACCTCCTGTTTCTCGCCCTCTGTTTCCAGACTCCTGTTTCTCCCCCTCTGTTTCCAGCCACCTGTTTCTGCCCCTCTGTTTCCAGACTCCTGTTTCTCATCCTCTGTTTCCAGACTCCTGTTTCTCACCCTGAGTTTCCAGACTTCTGTTTCTGCCCCTCTGTTTCCAGACTTCTGTTTCTCCCCCTCTGTTTCCAGACTCCTATTTCTCCCCCTCTGTTTCCAGACTTCTGTTTCTCCCCCTCTGTTTCCAGACTCCTATTTCTCCCCCTCTGTTTCCAGACTCCTGTTTCTCACCCTCTGTTTCCAGACTCCTGTTTCTCCCCCTCTGTTTCCAGACTCCTGTTTCTCCCCCTCTGCTTCCAGACTCCTGATTCTCACCCTCTGTTTCCAGACTCCTGTTTCTCCCCCTCTGTTTGCAGACTCCTGTTTCTGCCCCTCTGCTTCCAGGCTCCTGTATCTGCCCCACTGTTTCCAGACTCCTGTTTCTGCCCCTCTGTTTCCAGACTCCTGTTTCTCCCCCTCTGTTTCCAGACTCCTGTTTCTGCCCCTCAGTTTCCAACCTCCTGTTTCTCGCCCTCTGTTTCCAGACTCCTGTTTCTCCCCCTCTGTCTCCAGCCTCCTGTTTCTGCCCCTCTGTTTCCAGACTCCTGTTTCTCCACCTCTGTTTCCAGACTCCTGTTTCTGCCCCTCTGTTTCCAGGCTCCTGTTTCTGCCCCTCTGTTTCCAGACTCCTGTTTCTGCCCCTCTGTTTCCAGCCCCCTGTTTCTCCCCCTCTGTTTCCAGACTCCTGTTTCTCCCCCTCTGTTTCCAGACTCCTGTTTCTGCCCATCAGTTTCCAACCTCCTGTTTCTCGCCCTCTGTTTCCAGACTCCTGTTTCTCCTCGTCTGTTTCCATCCTCCTGTTTCTGCCCCTCAGTTTCCAGACTCCTGTTTCTCAACCTCTGATTCCAGACTCCTGTTTCTCCCCCTCTGTTTCCAGACTCCTGTTTCTCCCCCTCTGCTTCCAGACTCCTGATTCTCACCCTGTGTTTCCAGACTCCTGTTTCTCCCCCTCTGTTTCCAGACTCCTGTTTCTCCCCCTCTGTTTCCAGACTCCTGTTTCTCCCCTCTGTTTCCAGGGTCCTGTTTCTGCCCCTCTGTTTCCAGACTCCTGTTTCTGCCCCTCTGTTTCCAGCCTCCTGTTTCTCCCCCTCTGTTTCCAGACTCCTGTTTCTCCCCCTCTGTTTCCAGCCTCCTGTTTCTGCCCCTCAGTTTCCACCCTCCTGTTTCTCGCCCTCTGTTTCCAGACTCCTGTTTCTCCCCCTCTGTTTCCAGCCTCCTGTTTCTGCCCCTCTGTTTCCAGACTCCTGTATCTGACCCTCTGTTTCCAGACTCCTGTTTCTGCCCCTCTGTTTCCAGACTCCTGTTTCTCCCCCTCTGTTTCCAGCCTCCTGTTTCTGCCCCTCTGTTTCCAGGCTCCTGTTTCTGCCCCTCTGTTTCCAGTCTCCTGTTTCTGCCCCTCTGTTTCCAGCCTCCTGTTTCTCCCCCTCTGTTTCCAGACTCCTGTTTCTCCCCCTCTGTTTCCAGCCTCCTGTTTCTGCCCCTCAGTTTCCAACCTTCTGTTTCTCGCCCTCTGTTTCCAGACTCCTGTTTCTCCCCCTCTGTTTCCAGCCTCCTGTTTCTGCCCCTCTGTTTCCAGACTCCTGTTTCTCACCCTCTGTTTCCAGACTCCTGTTTCTCCCCCTCTGTTTCCAGACTCCTGTTTCTGCCCCTCTGTTTCCAGACTCCTGTTTCTCACCCTCTGTTTCCAGACTCCTGTTTCTCCCCCTCTGTTTCCAGACTCCTGTTTCTGCCCCTCTGTTTCCAGACTGCTGTTTCTGCCCCTCTGTTTCCAGACTCCTGTTTCTGCCTCTCTGTTTCCAGACTCCTGTTTCTCCCCCTCTGTTTCCAGACTCCTGTTTCTGCCCCTCTGTTTCCAGGCTCCTGTTTCTGCCCCTCTGTTTCCAGACTCCTGTTTCTGCCCCTCTGTTTCCTGCCTCCTGTTTCTCCCCCTCTGTTTCCAGACTCCTGTTTCTCCCCCTCTGTTTCCAGACTCCTGTTTCTCACCCCTCTGTTTCCAGACTCATGTTTCTGCCCCTCTGTTTCCTGACTGCTGTTTCTCACCGTCTGTTTCCAGACTCCTGTTCCTCCCCCTCTGTATCCAGACTCCTGTTTCTGCCCCTCTGTTTCCAGACTCCTGTTTCTCACCCTGAGTTTCCAGACTCCTGTTTCTCCCCCTCTGTTTCCAGCCTCCTGTTTCTTCCCCTCTGTTTCCAGACTCCTGTTTCTCCCCCTCTGTTTCCAGCCTCCTGATTCTGCCCCTCTGTTTCCAGACTCCTGTTTCCCACCCTCTGTTTCCAGACTCCTGTTTCTCTCCCTCTGTTTCCAGACTCCTGTTTCTCCCCCTCTGCTTCCAGACTCCTGATTCTCACCCTCTGTTTCCACCCTCCTGTTTCTCCCCCTCTGTTTCCAGACTCCTGTTTCTCCCCCTCTGTTTCCAGACTCCTGTTTCTGCCCCTCTGTTTCCAGACTTCTGTTTCTCCCCCTCTGTTTCCTGACTCCTGTTTCTGCCCCTCTGTTTCCAGACTCCTGTTTCTCCCCCTCTGTTTCCAGCCTCCTGTTTCTGCCCCTCAGATTCCAACCTCCTGTTTCTCGCCCTCTGTTTCCAGACTCCTGTTTCTCCCCCTCTGTTTCCAGCCACCTGTTTCTGCCCCTCTGTTTCCAGACTCCTGTTTCTCACCCTCTGTTTCCAGACTCCTGTTTCTCACCCTGAGTTTCCAGACTCCTGTTTCTCCCCCTCTGTTTCCAGCCTCCTGTTTCTCCCCCTCTGTTTCCAACCTCCTGTTTCTTCCCCTCTGTTTCCAGACTCCTGTTTCTGCCCCTGTGTTTCCAGCCTCCTGATTCTGCCCCTCTGTTTCCAGACTCCTGTTTCTCACCCTCTGTTTCCAGACTCCTGTTTCTCTCCCTCTGTTTCCAGACTCCTGTTTCTCCCCCTCTGCTTCCAGACTCCTGATTCTCACCCTCTGTTTCCACCCTCCTGTGTCTCCCCCTCTGTTTCCAGACTCCTGTTTCTCCCCCTCTGTTTCCAGACTGATGTTTCTGCCCCTCTGTTTCCAGACTCCTGTTTCTGCCCCTCTGTTTCCAGCCTCCGGTTTATCCCCCTCTGTTTCCAGACTCCAGTTTCTGCCCCTCTGTTTCCAGACTCCTGTTGCTCACCCTCTGTTTCCAGACTCCTGTTTCTCCCCCTCTGTTTCCAGACTCCTGTTTCTGCCCCTCTGTTTCCAGACTTCTGTTTCTCCCCCTCTGTTTCCAAACTCCTGTTTCTCCCCCTCTGTTTCGAGACTCCTGTTTCTCCCCCTCTGTTTCCAGACTCCTGTTTCTGCCCCTCTGTTTCCAGCCTCCTGATTCTGCCCCTCTGTTTCCAGACTCCTGTTTCTCACCCTCTGTTTCCAGACACCTGTTTCTCCCCCTCTGTTTCCAGACTCCTGTTTCTCCCCCTCTGCTTCCAGACTCCTGATTCTCACCCTGTGTTTCCAGACTCCTGTTTCTCCCCCTCTGTTTCCAGACTCCTGTTTCTCCCCCTCTGTTTCCAGACTCCTGTTTCTCCCCTCTGTTTCCAGGGTCCTGTTTCTGCCCCTCTGTTTCCAGACTCCTGTTTCTGCCCCTCTGTTTCCAGACTCCTGTTTCTCCCCCTCTGTTTCCAGCCTCCTGTTTCTGCCCCTCAGTTTCCAACCTCCTGTTTCTCGCCCTCTGTTTCCAGACTCCTGTTTCTCCCCCTCTGTTTCCAGACTCCTGTTTCTGCCCCTCTGTTTCCAGACTCCTGTATGTGACCCTCTGTTTCCAGACTCCTGTTTCTGCCCCTCTGTTTCCAGACTCCTGTTTCTGCCCCTCTGTTTCCAGACTCCTGTTTCTGCCCCTCTGTTTCCAGCCTCCTGTTTCTGCCCCTCAGTTTCCAACCTCCTGTTTCTCACCCTCTGTTTCCAGACTCCTGTTTCTCCCCCTCTGTTTCCAGACTCCTGTTTCTGCCCCTCTGTTTCCAGACTCCTGTTTCTGCCCCTCTGTTTCCAGACTCCTGTTTCTGCCCCTCTGTTTCCAGCCTCCTGTTTCTGCCCCTCAGTTTCCAACCTCCTGTTTCTCACCCTCTGTTTCCAGACTCCTGTTTCTCCCCCTCTGTTTCCAGACTCCTGTTTCTCACCCTGAGTTTCCACACTCCTGTTTCTCCCCCTCTGTTTCCAGACTCCTGTTTCTCCCCCTCTGTTTCCAGCCTCCTGTTTCTTCCCCTCTGTTTCCAGACTCCTGTTTCTGCCCCTCTGTTTCCAGCCTCCTGATTCTGCCCCTCTGTTTCCAGACTCCTGTTTCTCACCGTCTGTTTCCAGACTCCTGTTTCTCTCCCTTTGTTTCCAGACTCCTGTTTCTGCCCCTCTGCTTCCAGACTCCTGATTCTCACCCTCTGTTTCCACCCTCCTGTTTCTCCCCCTCTGTTTCCAGACTCCTGTTTCTCCCCCTCTGTTTCCAGACTCCTGTTTCTGCCCCTCTGTTTCCAGACTCCTGTTTCTCCCCCTCTGTTTCCAGCCTCCTGTTTCTTCCCCTCTGTTTCCAGACTCCTGTTTCTGCCCCTCTGTTTCCAGCCTCCTGATTCTGCCCCTCTGTTTCCAGACTCCTGTTTCTCACCCTCTGTTTCCAGACTCCTGTTTCTCTCCCTCTGTTTCCAGACTCCTGTTTCTACCCCTCTGCTTCCAGACTCCTGTTTCTCGCCCTCTGTTTCCACCCTCCTGTTTCTCCCCCTCTGTTTCCAGACTCCTGTTTCTCCCCCTCTGTTACCACACTCCTGTTTCTGCCCCTCTGTTTCCAGACTCCTGTTTCTCCCCCTCTGTTTCCAGACTCCTGTTTCTGCCCCTCTGTTTCCAGACTTCTGTTTCTCCCCCTCTGTTTCCAGACTCCTATTTCTCCCCCTCTGTTTCCAGACTTCTGTTTCTCCCCCTCTGTTTCCAGACTCCTATTTCTCCCCCTCTGTTTCCAGACTCCTGTTTCTCACCCTCTGTTTCCAGACTCCTGTTTCTCCCCCTCTGTTTCCAGACTCCTGTTTCTCCCCCTCTGCTTCCAGACTCCTGATTCTCACCCTCTGTTTCCAGACTCCTGTTTCTCCCCCTCTGTTTGCAGACTCCTGTTTCTGCCCCTCTGCTTCCAGGCTCCTGTATCTGCCCCACTGTTTCCAGACTCCTGTTTCTGCCCCTCTGTTTCCAGACTCCTGTTTCTCCCCCTCTGTTTCCAGACTCCTGTCTCTCCCCCTCTGTTTCCAGCCTCCTGTTTCTGCCCCTCAGTTTCCAACCTCCTGTTTGTCGCCCTCTGTTTCCAGACTCCTGTTTCTCCCCCTCTGTCTCCAGCCTCCTGTTTCTGCCCCTCTGTTTCCAGACTCCTGTTTCTCCACCTCTGTTTCCAGACTCCTGTTTCTGCCCCTCTGTTTCCAGGCTCCTGTTTCTGCCCCTCTGTTTCCAGACTCCTGTTTCTGCCCCTCTGTTTCCAGCCCCCTGTTTCTCCCCCTCTGTTTCCAGACTCCTGTTTCTCCCCCTCTGTTTCCAGACTCCTGTTTCAGCCCATCAGTTTCCAACCTCCTGTTTCTCGCCCTCTGTTTCCAGACTCCTGTTTCTCCTCGTCTGTTTCCATCCTCCTGTTTCTGCCCCTCAGTTTCCAGACTCCTGTTTCTCAACCTCTGATTCCAGACTCCTGTTTCTCCCCCTCTGTTTTCAGACTCCTGTTGCTGCCCCTCTGTTTCCAGACTCCTGTTTCTCCCCCTCTGTTTCCAGACTCCTGTTTCTCCCCCTCTGTTTCCAGACTCCTGTTTCTCCCCCTCTGCTTCCAGACTCCTGTTTCTGCCCCTCTGTTTCCAGACTCCTGTTTCTCACCCTCTGTTTCCAGACTCCTGTTTCTCCCCCTCTGTTTCCAGACTCCTGTTTCTGCCCCTCTGTTTCCAGACTTCTGTTTCTCCCCCTCTGTTTCCAGACTCCTGTTTCTCCCCCTCTGTTTCCAGACTCATGTTTCTGCCCCTCTGTTTCCAGACTCCTGTTTCTCACCGTCTGTTTCCAGACTCCTGTTCCTCCCCCTCTGTTTCCAGACTCCTGTTTCTGCCCCTCTGTTTCCAGACTGCTGTTTCTCACCCTGAGTTTCCAGACTCCTGTTTCTCCCACTCTGTTTCCAGCCACCTGTTTCTCCCCCTCTGTTTCCAGCCTCCTGTTTCTTCCCCTCTGTTTCCAGACTCCTGTTTCTGCCCCTCTGTTTCCAGCCTCCTGATTCTGCCCCTCTGTTTCCAGACTCCTGTTTCTCACCCTCTGTTTCCAGACTCCTGTTTCTCTCCCTCTGTTTCCAGACTCCTGTTTCTCCCCCTCTGCTTCCAGACTCCTGATTCTCACCCTCTGTTTCCACCCTCCTGTTTCTCCCCCTCTGTTTCCAGACTCCTGTTTCTGCCCCTCTGTTTCCAGCCTCCTGATTCTGCCCCTCTGTTTCCAGACTCCTGTTTCTCACCCTCTGTTTCCAGACTCCGGTTTCTCCCCCTCTGTTTCCAGACTCCTGTTTCCCCCCTCTGCTTCCAGACTCCTGATTCTCACCCTCTGTTTCCAGACTCCTGTTTCTCCCCCTCTGTTTCCAGACTCCAGTTTCTCCCCCTCTGTTTCCAGACTCCGGTTTCTGCCCCTCTGTTTCCAGACTCCTGATTCTCACCCTCTGTTTCCAGACTCCTGTTTCTCCCCCTCTGTTTGCAGACTCCTGTTTCTGCCCCTCTGCTTCCAGGCTCCTGTATCTGCCCCACAGTTTCCAGACTCCTGTTTCTGCCCCTCTGTTTCCAGACTCCTGTTTCTCCCCCTCTGTTTCCAGACTCCTGTCTCTCCCCCTCTGTTTCCAGCCTCCTCTTTCTGCCCCTCAGTTTCCAACCTCCTGTTTCTCGCCCTCTGTTTCCAGACTCCTGTTTCTCACCCTCTGTTTCCAGACTCCTGTTTCTCACCCTGAGTTTCCAGACTCCTGTTTCTCCCCCTCTGTTTCCAGCCTCCTGTTTCTCCCCCTCTGTTTCCAACCTCCTGTTTCTTCCCCTCTGTTTCCAGACTCCTGTTTCTGCCCCTGTGTTTCCAGCCTCCTGATTCTGCCCCTCTGTTTCCAGACTCCTGTTTCTCACCCTCTGTTTCCAGACTCCTGTTTCTCTCCCTCTGTTTCCAGACTCCTGTTTCTCCCCCTCTGCTTCCAGACTCCTGATTCTCACCCTCTGTTTCCACCCTCCTGTGTCTCCCCCTCTGTTTCCAGACTCCTGTTTCTCCCCCTCTGTTTCCAGACTGATGTTTCTGCCCCTCTGTTTCCAGACTCCTGTTTCTGCCCCTCTGTTTCCAGCCTCCGGTTTATCCCCCTCTGTTTCCAGACTCCAGTTTCTGCCCCTCTGTTTCCAGACTCCTGTTGCTCACCCTCTGTTTCCAGACTCCTGTTTCTCCCCCTCTGTTTCCAGACTCCTGTTTCTGCCCCTCTGTTTCCAGACTTCTGTTTCTCCCCCTCTGTTTCCAAACTCCTGTTTCTCCCCCTCTGTTTCGAGACTCCTGTTTCTCCCCCTCTGTTTCCAGACTCCTGTTTCTGCCCCTCTGTTTCCAGCCTCCTGATTCTGCCCCTCTGTTTCCAGACTCCTGTTTCTCACCCTCTGTTTCCAGACACCTGTTTCTCCCCCTCTGTTTCCAGACTCCTGTTTCTCCCCCTCTGCTTCCAGACTCCTGATTCTCACCCTGTGTTTCCAGACTCCTGTTTCTCCCCCTCTGTTTCCAGACTCCTGTTTCTCACCCTCTGTTTCCAGACTCCTGTTTCTCCCCTCTGTTTCCAGGGTCCTGTTTCTGCCCCTCTGTTTCCAGACTCCTGTTTCTGCCCCTCTGTTTCCAGACTCCTGTTTCTCCCCCTCTGTTTCCAGCCTCCTGTTTCTGCCCCTCAGTTTCCAACCTCCTGTTTCTCGCCCTCTGTTTCCAGACTCCTGTTTCTCCCCCTCTGTTTCCAGACTCCTGTTTCTGCCCCTCTGTTTCCAGACTCCTGTATGTGACCCTCTGTTTCCAGACTCCTGTTTCTGCCCCTCTGTTTCCAGACTCCTGTTTCTGCCCCTCTGTTTCCAGACTCCTGTTTCTGCCCCTCTGTTTCCAGCCTCCTGTTTCTGCCCCTCAGTTTCCAACCTCCTGTTTCTCACCCTCTGTTTCCAGACTCCTGTTTCTCCCCCTCTGTTTCCAGACTCCTGTTTCTGCCCCTCTGTTTCCAGACTCCTGTTTCTGCCCCTCTGTTTCCAGACTCCTGTTTCTGCCCCTCTGTTTCCAGCCTCCTGTTTCTGCCCCTCAGTTTCCAACCTCCTGTTTCTCACCCTCTGTTTCCAGACTCCTGTTTCTCCCCCTCTGTTTCCAGACTCCTGTTTCTCACCCTGAGTTTCCACACTCCTGTTTCTCCCCCTCTGTTTCCAGACTCCTGTTTCTCCCCCTCTGTTTCCAGCCTCCTGTTTCTTCCCCTCTGTTTCCAGACTCCTGTTTCTGCCCCTCTGTTTCCAGCCTCCTGATTCTGCCCCTCTGTTTCCAGACTCCTGTTTCTCACCGTCTGTTTCCAGACTCCTGTTTCTCTCCCTTTGTTTCCAGACTCCTGTTTCTGCCCCTCTGCTTCCAGACTCCTGATTCTCACCCTCTGTTTCCACCCTCCTGTTTCTCCCCCTCTGTTTCCAGACTCCTGTTTCTCCCCCTCTGTTTCCAGACTCCTGTTTCTGCCCCTCTGTTTCCAGACTCCTGTTTCTCCCCCTCTGTTTCCAGCCTCCTGTTTCTTCCCCTCTGTTTCCAGACTCCTGTTTCTGCCCCTCTGTTTCCAGCCTCCTGATTCTGCCCCTCTGTTTCCAGACTCCTGTTTCTCACCCTCTGTTTCCAGACTCCTGTTTCTCTCCCTCTGTTTCCAGACTCCTGTTTCTACCCCTCTGCTTCCAGACTCCTGATTCTCACCCTCTGTTTCCACCCTCCTGTTTCTCCCCCTCTGTTTCCAGACTCCTGTTTCTGCCCCTCTGTTACCACACTCCTGTTTCTGCCCCTCTGTTTCCAGACTCCTGTTTCTCCCCCTCTGTTTCCAGACTCCTGTTTCTGCCCCTCTGTTTCCAGACTTCTGTTTCTCCCCCTCTGTTTCCAGACTCCTATTTCTCCCCCTCTGTTTCCAGACTTCTGTTTCTCCCCCTCTGTTTCCAGACTCCTATTTCTCCCCCTCTGTTTCCAGACTCCTGTTTCTCACCCTCTGTTTCCAGACTCCTGTTTCTCCCCCTCTGTTTCCAGACTCCTGTTTCTCCCCCTCTGCTTCCAGACTCCTGATTCTCACCCTCTGTTTCCAGACTCCTGTTTCTCCCCCTCTGTTTGCAGACTCCTGTTTCTGCCCCTCTGCTTCCAGGCTCCTGTATCTGCCCCACTGTTTCCAGACTCCTGTTTCTGCCCCTCTGTTTCCAGACTCCTGTTTCTCCCCCTCTGTTTCCAGACTCCTGTCTCTCCCCCTCTGTTTCCAGCCTCCTGTTTCTGCCCCTCAGTTTCCAACCTCCTGTTTGTCGCCCTCTGTTTCCAGACTCCTGTTTCTCCCCCTCTGTCTCCAGCCTCCTGTTTCTGCCCCTCTGTTTCCAGACTCCTGTTTCTCCACCTCTGTTTCCAGACTCCTGTTTCTGCCCCTCTGTTTCCAGGCTCCTGTTTCTGCCCCTCTGTTTCCAGACTCCTGTTTCTGCCCCTCTGTTTCCAGCCCCCTGTTTCTCCCCCTCTGTTTCCAGACTCCTGTTTCTCCCCCTCTGTTTCCAGACTCCTGTTTCAGCCCATCAGTTTCCAACCTCCTGTTTCTCGCCCTCTGTTTCCAGACTCCTGTTTCTCCTCGTCTGTTTCCATCCTCCTGTTTCTGCCCCTCAGTTTCCAGACTCCTGTTTCTCAACCTCTGATTCCAGACTCCTGTTTCTCCCCCTCTGTTTTCAGACTCCTGTTGCTGCCCCTCTGTTTCCAGACTCCTGTTTCTCCCCCTCTGTTTCCAGACTCCTGTTTCTCCCCCTCTGTTTCCAGACTCCTGTTTCTCCCCCTCTGCTTCCAGACTCCTGTTTCTGCCCCTCTGTTTCCAGACTCCTGTTTCTCACCCTCTGTTTCCAGACTCCTGTTTCTCCCCCTCTGTTTCCAGACTCCTGTTTCTGCCCCTCTGTTTCCAGACTTCTGTTTCTCCCCCTCTGTTTCCAGACTCCTGTTTCTCCCTCTCTGTTTCCAGACTCATGTTTCTGCCCCTCTGTTTCCAGACTCCTGTTTCTCACCGTCTGTTTCCAGACTCCTGTTCCTCCCCCTCTGTTTCCAGACTCCTGTTTCTGCCCCTCTGTTTCCAGACTGCTGTTTCTCACCCTGAGTTTCCAGACTCCTGTTTCTCCCACTCTGTTTCCAGCCACCTGTTTCTCCCCCTCTGTTTCCAGCCTCCTGTTTCTTCCCCTCTGTTTCCAGACTCCTGTTTCTGCCCCTCTGTTTCCAGCCTCCTGATTCTGCCCCTCTGTTTCCAGACTCCTGTTTCTCACCCTCTGTTTCCAGACTCCTGTTTCTCTCCCTCTGTTTCCAGACTCCTGTTTCTCCCCCTCTGCTTCCAGACTCCTGATTCTCACCCTCTGTTTCCACCCTCCTGTTTCTCCCCCTCTGTTTCCAGACTCCTGTTTCTGCCCCTCTATTTCCAGCCTCCTGATTCTGCCCCTCTGTTTCCAGACTCCTGTTTCTCACCCTCTGTTTCCAGACTCCGGTTTCTCCCCCTCTGTTTCCAGACTCCTGTTTCCCCCCTCTGCTTCCAGACTCCTGATTCTCACCCTCTGTTTCCAGACTCCTGTTTCTCCCCCTCTGTTTCCAGACTCCAGTTTCTCCCCCTCTGTTTCCAGACTCCGGTTTCTGCCCCTCTGTTTCCAGACTCCTGATTCTCACCCTCTGTTTCCAGACTCCTGTTTCTCCCCCTCTGTTTGCAGACTCCTGTTTCTGCCCCTCTGCTTCCAGGCTCCTGTATCTGCCCCACAGTTTCCAGACTCCTGTTTCTGCCCCTCTGTTTCCAGACTCCTGTTTCTCCCCCTCTGTTTCCAGACTCCTGTCTCTCCCCCTCTGTTTCCAGCCTCCTCTTTCTGCCCCTCAGTTTCCAACCTCCTGTTTCTCGCCCTCTGTTTCCAGACTCCTGTTTCTCCCCCTCTGTCTCCAGCCTCCTGTTTCTGCCCCTCTGTTTCCAGACTCCTGTTTCTCCACCTCTGTTTCCAGACTCCTGTTTCTGCCCCTCTGTTTCCAGGCTCCTGTTTCTGCCCCTCTGTTTCCAGACTCCTGTTTCTGCCCCTCTGTTTCCAGCCCCCTGTTTCTCCCCCTCTGTTTCCAGACTCCTGTTTCTCCCCCTCTGTTTCCAGACTCCTGTTTCTGCCCCTCTGTTTCCAGACTTCTGTTTCTCCCCCTCTGTTTCCAGACTCCTGTTTCTCCCCCTCTGTTTCCAGACTCATGTTTCTGCCCCTCTGTTTCCAGACTCCTGTTTCTCACCGTCTGTTTCCAGACTCCTGTTCCTCCCCCTCTGTTTCCAGACTCCTGTTTCTGCCCCTCTGTTTCCAGACTCCTTTTTCTCACCCTGAGTTTCCAGACTCCTGTTTCTCCCACTCTGTTTCCAGCCACCTGTTTCTCCCCCTCTGTTTCCAGGCTCCTGTTTCTTCCCCTCTGTTTCCAGACTCCTGTTTCTGCCCCTCTGTTTCCAGCCTCCTGATTCTGCCCCTCTGTTTCCAGACTCCTGTTTCTCACCCTCTGTTTCCAGACTCCTGTTTCTCTCCCTCTGTTTCCAGACTCCTGTTTCTCCCCCTCTGCTTCCAGACTCCTGATTCTCACCCTCTGTTTCCACCCTCCTGTTTCTCCCCCTCTGTTTCCAGACTCCTGTTTCTGCCCCTCTGTTTCCAGCCTCCTGATTCTGCCCCTCTGTTTCCAGACTCCTGTTTCTCACCCTCTGTTTCCAGACTCCGGTTTCTCCCCCTCTGTTTCCAGACTCCTGTTTCCCCCCTCTGCTTCCAGACTCCTGATTCTCACCCTCTGTTTCCAGACTCCTGTTTCTCCCCCTCTGTTTCCAGACTCCAGTTTCTCCCCCTCTGTTTCCAGACTCCGGTTTCTGCCCCTCTGTTTCCAGGCTCCTGTTTCTGCCCCTCTGTTTCCAGACTCCTGTTTCTGCCCCTCTGTTTCCAGACTCCTGTTTCTCCCCCTCTGTTTCCAGACTCCTGTTTCTTCCCCACTGTTTCCAGCCTCCTATTTCTGCCCCTCTGTTTCCAGACTCCTGTTTCTGCCCCTCTGTTTCCAGACTCCTGTTTCTCACCCTCTGTTTCCAGACTCCTGTTTCTCCCCCTCTGTTTGCAGACTCCTGTTTCTGCCCCTCTGCTTCCAGGCTCCCGTATCTGCCCCACTGTTTCCAGACTCCTGTTTCTGCCCCTCTGTTTCCAGACTCCTGTTTCTCCCCCTCTGTTTCCAGACTCCAGTTTCTCCCCCTCTGTTTCCAGTCTCCGGTTTCTGCCCCTCTGTTTCCAGGCTCCTGTTTCTGCCCCTCTGTTTCCAGACTCCTGTTTCTGCCCCTCTGTTTCCAGACTCCTGTTTCTCCCCCTCTGTTTCCAGACTCCTGTTTCTCACCCTCTGTTTCCAGACTCCTGTTTCTCACCCTCTGTTTCCAGACTCCTGTTTCACCCACTCTGTTTCCAGACTCCTGTTTCTGCCCCTCTGTTTCCAGACTCCTGTTTCTCACCCTGACTTCCCAGACTCCTGTTTCTCCCCCTCTGTTTCCAACCTCCTGTTTCTCCCCCTCTGTTTCCAGCCTCCTGTTTCTTCCCCTCTGTTTCCAGACTCCTGTTTCTGCCCCTCTGTTTCCAGGCTCCTGATTCTGCCCCTCTGTTTCCAGACTCCTGTTTCTCACCCTCTGTTTCCAGACTCCTGTTTCTCTCCCTCTGTTTCCAGACTCCTGTTTCTACCCCTCTGCTTCCAGACTCCTGATTCTCACCCTCTGTTTCCACCCTCCTGTTTCTCCCCCTCTGTTTCCAGACTCCTGTTTCTCCCCCTCTGTTACCACACTCCTGTTTCTGCCCCTCTGTTTCCAGACTCCTGTTTCTCCCCCTCTGTTTCCAGACTCCTGTTTCTGCCCCTCTGTTTCCAGACTTCTGTTTCTCCCCCTCTGTTTCCAGACTCCTATTTCTCCCCCTCTGTTTCCAGACTCCTGTTTCTCCCCCTCTGTTTCCAGACTCCTGTTTCTGCCCCTCTGTTTCCAGCCTCCGGATTCTGCCCCTCTGCTTCCAGACTCCTGTTTCTCACCCTCTGTTTCCAGACTCCTGTTTCTCCCCCTCTGTTTCCAGACTCCTGTTTCTCCCCCTCTGCTTCCAGACTCCTGATTCTCACCCTCTGTTTCCAGACTCCTGTTTCTCCCCCTCTGTTTGCAGACTCCTGTTTCTGCCCCTCTGCTTCCAGGCTCCTGTATCTGCCCCACTGTTTCCAGACTCCTGTTTCTCCCCCTCTGTTTCCAGACTCCTGTCTCTCCCCCTCTGTTTCCAGCCTCCTGTTTCTGCCCCTCAGTTTCCAACCTCCTGTTTCTCGCCCTCTGTTTCCAGACTCCTGTTTCTCCCCCTCTGTCTCCAGCCTCCTGTTTCTGCCCCTCTGTTTCCAGACTCCTGTTTCTCCCCCTCTGTCTCCAGCCTCCTGTTTCTGCCCCTCTGTTTCCAGACTCCTGTTTCTCCACCTCGGTTTCCAGACTCCTGTTTCTGCCCCTCTGTTTCCAGGCTCCTGTTTCTGCCCCTCTGTTTCCAGACTCCTGTTTCTGCCCCTCTGTTTCCAGCCCCCTGTTTCTCCCCCTCTGTTTCCAGACTCCTGTTTCTCCCCCTCTGTTTCCAGACTCCTGTTTCTGCCCATCAGTTTCCAACCTCCTGTTTCTCGCCCTCTGTTTCCAGACTCCCGTTTCTCCTCGTCTGTTTCCATCCTCCTGTTTCTGCCCCTCAGTTTCCAGACTCCTGTTTCTCAACCTCTGTTTCCAGACTCCTGTTTCTCCCCCTCTGTTTTCAGACTCCTGTTTCTGCCCCTCTGTTTCCAGACTCCTGTTTCTCCCCCTCTGTTTCCAGACTCCTGTTTCTCCCCCTCTGTTTCCAGACTCCTGTTTCTCCCCCTCTGCTTCCAGACTCCTGTTTCTGCCCCTTTGTTTCCAGACTCCTGTTTCTCACCCTCTGTTTCCAGACTCCTGTTTCTCCCCCTCTGTTTCCAGACTCCTGTTTCTGCCCCTCTGTTTCCAGACTCCTGTTTCTCACCGTCTGTTTCCAGACTCCTGTTCCTCCCCCTCTGTTTCCAGACTCCTGTTTCTGCCCCTCTGTTTCCAGACTCCTGTTTCTCACCCTGAGTTTCCAGACTCCTGTTTCTCCCACTCTGTTTCCAGCCACCTGTTTCTCCCCCTCTGTTTCCAGACTCCTGTTTCTTCCCCTCTGTTTCCAGACTCCTGTTTCTGCCCCTCTGTTTCCAGCCTCCTGATTCTGCCCCTCTGTTTCCAGACTCCTGTTTCTCACCCTCTGTTTCCAGACTCCTGTTTCTCTCCCTCTGTTTCCAGACTCCTGTTTCTCCCCCTCTGCTTCCAGACTCCTGATTCTCACCCTCTGTTTCCACCCTCCTGTTTTTCCCCCTCTGTTTCCAGACTCCTGTTTCTGCCCCTCTGTTTCCAGCCTCCTGATTCTGCCCCTCTGTTTCCAGACTCCTGTTTCTCACCCTCTGTTTCCAGAGTCCGGTTCCTCCCCCTCTGTTTCCAGACTCCTGTTTCCCCCCTCTGCTTCCAGACTCCTGATTCTCACCCTCTGTTTCCAGACTCCTGTTTATCCCCCTCTGTTTCCAGACTCCAGTTTCTCCCCCTCTGTTTCCAGACTCCGGTTTCTGCCCCTCTGTTTCCAGACTCCTGTTTCTGCCCCTCTGTTTCCAGACTCCTGTTTCTGCCCCTCTGTTTCCAGACTCCTGTTTCTCCCTCTCTGTTTCCAGACTCCTGTTTCTTCCCCACTGTTTCCAGCCTCCTATTTCTGCCCCTCTGTTTCCAGACTCCTGTTTCTCCCCCTCTGTTTCCAGACTCCTGTTTCTCACCCTCTGTTTCCAGACTCCTGTTTCTCTCCCTCTGTTTCCAGACTCCTGTTTCTCCCCCTCTGCTTCCAGACTCCTGATTCTCACCCTCTGTTTCCACGCTCCTGTTTCTCCCCCTCTGTTTCCAGACTCCTGTTTCACCCCCTCTGTTTCCAGACTCCTGTTTCTGCCCCTCTGTTTCCAGACTCCTGTTTCTCACCCTGAGTTTCCAGACTCCTGTTTCTCCCCCTCTGTTTCCAACCTCCTGTTTCTCCCCCTCTGTTTCCAGCCTCCTGTTTCTTCCCCTCTGTTTCCAGACTCCTGTTTCTGCCCCTCTGTTTCCAGCCTCCTGATTCTGCCCCTCTGTTTCCAGACTCCTGTTTCTCACCCTCTGTTTCCAGACTCCTGTTTCTCTCCCTCTGTTTCCAGACTCCTGTTTCTACCCCTCTGCTTCCAGACTCCTGATTCTCACCCTCTGTTTCCACCCTCCTGTATCTCCCCCTCTGTTTCCAGACTCCTGTCTCTCCCCCTCTGTTACCACACTCCTGTTTCTGCCCCTCTGTTTCCAGACTCCTGTTTCTCCCCCTCTGTTTCCAGACTCCTGTTTCTCACCCTCTGTTTCCAGACTCCTGTTTCTCCCCCTCTGTTTCCAGACTCCTGTTTCTCCCCCTCTGCTTCCAGACTCCTGATTCTCACCCTCTGTTTCCAGACTCCTGTTTCTCCCCCTCTGTTTGCAGACTCCTGTTTCTGCCCCTCTGCTTCCAGGCTCCTGTATCTGCCCCACTGTTTCCAGACTCCTGTTTCTGCCCCTCTGTTTCCAGACTCCTGTTTCTCCCCCTCTGTTTCCAGACTCCTGTCTCTCCCCCTCTGTTTCCAGCCTCCTGTTTCTGCCCCTCAGTTTCCAACCTCCTGTTTCTCGCCCTCTGTTTCCAGACTCCTGTTTCTCCCCCTCTGTCTCCAGCCTCCTGTTTCTGCCCCTCTGTTTCCAGACTCCTGTTTCTCCACCTCTGTTTCCAGACTCCTGTTTCTGCCCCTCTGTTTCCAGGCTCCTGTTTCTGCCCCTCTGTTTCCAGACTCCTGTTTCTGCCCCTCTGTTTCCAGCCCCCTGTTTCTCCACCTCTGTTTCCAGACTCCTGTTTCTCCCCCTCTGTTTCCAGACTCCTGTTTCTGCCCATCAGATTCCAACCTCCTGTTTCTCGCCCTCTGTTTCCAGACTCCTGTTTCTCCTCGTCTGTTTCCATCCTCCTGTTTCTGCCCCTCAGTTTCCAGACTCCTGTTTCTCAACCTCTGTTTCCAGACTCCTGTTTCTCCCCCTCTGTTTTCAGACTCCTGTTTCTGCCCCTCTGTTTCCAGACTCCTGTTTCTCCCCCTCTGTTTCCAGACTCCTGTTTCTCCCCCTCTGTTTCCAGACTCCTGTTTCTCCCCCTCTGCTTCCAGACTCCTGTTTCTGCCCCTCTGTTTCCAGACTCCTGTTTCTCACCCTCTGTTTCCAGACTCCTGTTTCTCACCCTCTGTTTCCAGACTCCTGTTTCTCTCCCTCTGTTTCCAGACTCCTGTTTCTCCCCCTCTGCTTCCAGACTCCTGATTCTCACCCTCTGTTTCCACCCTCCTGTTTCTCCCCCTCTGTTTCCAGACTCCTGTTTCACCCCCTCTGTTTCCAGACTCCTGTTTCTGCCCCTCTGTTTCCAGACTCCTGTTTCTCACCCTGAGTTTCCAGACTCCTGTTTCTCCCCCTCTGTTTCCAACCTCCTGTTTCTCCCCCTCTGTTTCCAGCCTCCTGTTTCTTCCCCTCTGTTTCCAGACTCCTGTTTCTGCCCCTCTGTTTCCAGCCTCCTGATTCTGCCCGTCTGTTTCCAGACTCCTGTTTCTCACCCTCTGTTTCCAGACTCCTGTTTCTCTCCCTCTGTTTCCAGACTCCTGTTTCTACCCCTCTGCTTCCAGACTCCTGATTCTCACCCTCTGTTTCCACCCTCCTGTATCTCCCCCTCTGTTTCCAGACTCCTGTCTCTCCCCCTCTGTTACCACACTCCTGTTTCTGCCCCTCTGTTTCCAGACTCCTGTTTCTGCCCCTCTGTTTCCAGACTCCTGTTTCTCACCCTGAGTTTCCAGACTCCTGTTTCTCCCCCTCTGTTTCCAACCTCCTGTTTCTCCCCCTCTGTTTCCAGCCTCCTGTTTCTTCCCCTCTGTTTCCAGACTCCTGTTTCTGCCCCTCTGTTTCCAGCCTCCTGATTCTGCCCCTCTGTTTCCAGACTCCTGTTTCTCCACCTCTGTTTCCAGACTCCTGTTTCTGCCCCTCTGTTTCCAGGCTCCTGTTTCTGCCCCTCTGTTTCCAGACTCCTGTTTCTGCCCCTCTGTTTCCAGCCCCCTGTTTCTCCCCCTCTGTTTCCAGACTCCTGTTTCTCCCCCTCTGTTTCCAGACTCCTGTTTCTGCCCATCAGATTCCAACCTCCTGTTTCTCGCCCTCTGTTTCCAGACTCCTGTTTCTCCTCGTCTGTTTCCATCCTCCTGTATCTGCCCCTCAGTTTCCAGACTCCTGTTTCTCAACCTCTGTTTCCAGACTCCTGTTTCTCCCCCTCTGTTTTCAGACTCCTGTTTCTGCCCCTCTGTTTCCAGACTCCTGTTTCTCCCCCTCTGTTTCCAGACTCCTGTTTCTCCCCCTCTGTTTCCAGACTCCTGTTTCTCCCCCTCTGCTTCCAGACTCCTGTTTCTGCCCCTCTGTTTCCAGACTCCTGTTTCTCACCCTCTGTTTCCAGACTCCTGTTTCTCACCCTCTGTTTCCAGACTCCTGTTTCTCTCCCTCTGTTTCCAGACTCCTGTTTCTCCCCCTCTGCTACCAGACTCCTGATTCTCACCCTTTGTTTCCACCCTCCTGTTTCTCCCCCTCTGTTTCCAGACTCCTGTTTCACCCCCTCTGTTTCCAGACTCCTGTTTCTGCCCCTCTGTTTCCAGACTCCTGTTTCTCACCCTGAGTTTCCAGACTCCTGTTTCTCCCCCTCTGTTTCCAACCTCCTGTTTCTCCCCCTCTGTTTCCAGCCTCCTGTTTCTTCCCCTCTGTTTCCAGACTCCTGTTTCTGCCCCTCTGTTTCCAGCCTCCTGATTCTGCCCCTCTGTTTCCAGACTCCTGTTTCTCACCCTCTGTTTCCAGACTCCTGTTTCTCTCCCTCTGTTTCCAGACTCCTGTTTCTACCCCTCTGCTTCCAGACTCCTGATTCTCACCCTCTGTTTCCACCCTCCTGTATCTCCCCCT